>NW_019214447.1:0-173752 GCF_002532875.2 Varroa jacobsoni
ATACAATGTATATATATATATATATACAATGTATATATATTTTTTTATATAGAAAATTTTTTTATTCATTTGTTATTGTTTCGGCTATTTGATCAGCGGAGTGTTACGCTGTGCGCATCATCCATGGGTAATTGAACATTATAGCAAACGCTTATATGATATGGCGGTAATCCCATAAAAGTTAACACCACAACCCCATCATAATGATGAACCGACAAAGTATGGGGTCAATAACCAGACCCATGTGGCCAAACCTATCGTTTTGCTGCTAGCGTATCAAAGTCTGAAGCTTTGTCCTTGCCAGATATCGCCTCGATATCAGCACGCTTAGATAAAATGTGGTCATAATGGGCGCTAAGAAATAATCAAAACCACTAGCCTACGTATTTGAAAATACTAATAAGTACAAGTTACCAATTAGCGTTCCCAAGCATAACATAGAAATTCCATTTTCAAAGGCAAATTATGTAAACACTATCGTACGAATATATATATATATATATATATAATTACCATAACCGTTGCATCGCTTTAAGGAAATAGGGTTCTATAACGTCGAACAATTGTTCCCTGTCATGTTATTAAACGCGACACTCAGCATCATAATAGCTACTTAAGCTAGATTAATCGTCCTCAGAATAAAATAAAAGAGAGCGTTTGGATCAGCGTAGGGGTGATTTTGTTCAGGGGATTCAAGTGTCTTCCTTCACAACCCCAGGATTTTTAAGGTCTTCGTACACGTTTTATATAAATATAATGTATGGATATTTAAATGTGTTCATCACGAAGTTCACTATACGATTCACATATTCTCGGCAGAAGACATCTATTTATAGATTGTGACAAAACGATCTTCCAGTTCCCCATCTAACTCGTCTAAACAAGTGGAGCAACGACCCCCAAAGACACCCTTTTGTAGTATCATTCAAATATATACAGAAACAGAATTTTTATTATAATTCTTTAGCTTCGTTAACGGCGCCTCAAGGCCACTGACGATATAAACGCCGCTGATTACATTTTCACCTATTTCTATTTTTATTTTTAAGTTTGCGTTGTATTTTCGAAATTTCGCGGGAGTACAGTGCAATGCCATGAAATGTACGAAATTCGGAAAGATATCCGAGTGAGGGTAGAGTTTATAGCTAAGGGGTACTGTTGTCTACGTAATGAGAAGTCCTTCAAAGCCATTGGAAAGGACGGCTGTCATGAAATATATGTGGCGATTCCCAAGTAGCTATGTATAAGGGCAAGTAGCTGTGTTGGAAGTGAATGAATGACTCTCGCTAATGCTAAAAATAAGTGTGGGTATGGGTTGGGTCTAATATTCATCAGTAATCTTTGTTATGATCAGGTTTTAAGTAAGTTCATCTCATCGTGCACTGATATTACGAAAGCTTTGGCGCTAACAAAACACAATTATAGACATCTCCATGCAATGTTTATATATGCATCATGAGGTTTCCAAAAAAATTCAGGAAGCTATAGCCAACGGACTTTTAAGCATACCCGCTGCTTGTCTTATTTTGCCTCGAAGTCGATCTAGCTTTGACCGACGAAGCTTTGTCTTATATCAGTATGTGGCTATTTAAGCAAAATTTATTTGTGCGACGCGAGGTTACAAGCGTAAACGACGTTCCCACACTTTTCCGCGCACAAATCGTGTCACCCATAGCATCATTATCGCGAAGTTGTTACAATCTACGACCATAACTTTTTTCATTTCATTGAAGCCCGAGAATTCATGAGAACCCGATCGACTGAGGGTCCATCAAATCATGATTGCTACTGATGATGGTGGAGTCCAATGAGCACTTTTTCCTATTGTTGATGAGGTCGAGCATTCATTTTGCTTCTCGCCACGCAAGGGAAAATCGATGGACCTAGCACATTACTATACCAAAATAAATGGGCTCGAATTCCAAATTTTCCGAATCAAATTGTTACCAATACTATATGATGTACTATTTCGAGCATAAGCCCGTCAATGTTACGAGTGGAACTACAGTCAAGACAAAGCTTTATATTGGCTTTACCGTTATGTAATCGACCGCTACTGGTGCTGCGGAAAAAACAATGAAGTTACCATTTTTTACCTTATACAACAAGTGAACCTTGTCTTTCGGGGACCAATAGACGCTTACCGCACGCAATTTTCGTACCGTGTGATGGTGCTAGATCATGTCAGCTATGTATATATATATGCATGCATGTACACAGATAAATCTAGAAGGAAACGATTCAAAGCGTAGCCGTATAAGTTCCTTTACCATATCATGATGTGTGTGCTGCGTAAAAGGTGGATCCATAGTTCCCGCGGAAGGCCTACAACCGCGATACGAATACGACCTTTGTTCATCCTGTTTAGGTTGACTGATGTTTTGAAAAGCGCTTGTACTGAACAATTGATACTGATTAGAAGGGAAAAAGGATTCCTGTAGTTGACGCAATGGAAACAATGTTGTAAGTTGAAAAGCAACAACTTCAAGGAACAAGGAAGATAACATCGACTTCCATGATCGTTTACCACTCACACCAATATTCATGTGTAATGAATGAAAGACACCTAAACATGATAATAAAGTTCAACACTTTCAGGGAATCGAATATGTCGGATCCATTCTTTGTTAAGATTTTGTACGTTTTTCATGGCGTAGGCGTATTTTATAGCTCACAGAGTGAGTGTTTTTTAGCTATTGATCATAGAGGTAAAACCCTACGTCATTATACAGTTAGAGGACCAACCTATTGTAGCTATATATTGCTGATGCCTTATCTAGCGCTGCCCCATTTCTTTTTCACGTTCAAGTTATTCTCGTGTTTTCCTGATCTGTCTGATAACTATGTATGACATATGTCATTATGCATGCCTCGGATTGAGTTTGGGTACTGAGGCGTATTTCTGAGACCTGGCTTTCGACTGTAGATGTATACGTGGTTCAAAGATCTTAAAGTTGTTAGGCAATCGGGTTTTTGGCGATTGTCGCACGTTTGCTAATCAGTGTTGACGAGCGAACAAATGACGGGCTAGTCAAGTGATTTCTATAGTGGTTTTAGTTAGCAGCATCGTCGTCTAGATAGCAGGCCTTAGATATAAGATCGCTTTCAAGACAGTTTGTCCGTTTAAACGAATCCGGAACGGCATCGTACGGAATCAGCCACAGTCCTCGAGTCAAACGGAGATGCACCGAATGATCACGTAAGCTTTGTCACTTTAACGACCTGCTTGGCGTCTGTGATGTGTCTGTCAGTGTATTGGCTTTATAAATATAATACTCTTACAAAATGCGTGGTCACGCGTGGAAGCGCAGCGAATCACTCTACGAGTGACTCGAGAAATCTTCACAAATACACTGAACATAAATACATGGAACAATAGTTTATTTACTCAAATTGTTTTCGAAAGTTCCTAAGTAGCTCTTTTTTTTTCTTTGTTTTATATTCCCTAAGAAATCATGTCGATAATAGCTAAATTGTAATTAGTTGAAAGAAAATTTTCTACCTCCTACCTAGATGTTGCATATATATATATATATATACACACATGTTTCATTACTGGTTTAGTACGGAAAGAACTCAAATGCAGCTATCAAAAACAGTCTACGATGAAAGGATCTCCAGATGATCTTATCTGAATATAAATTAGAAGACAACAAAAATTTGAGTTAGGCTTATTACAGGAAAAAGTGAGTGAAACCATTTTTGGCATAGAACAAACACGTTATTGACCTCCTTTCCATAAAAAAAGAAAAGTTTGTGCCAGAACTTAAAAAATACTCCCAATTCACTCCCAACACTGATAATCGAAGTGCACTAGTAGATGCCGCGTCCTGAGCTTGTCATACAGCTATTTCTATAACTGCTTTGTATTATAGACTAAGATAAGATTAACAAGAAAAAAAGATCCATACCTGAAAAGCATGTTTTCGTTTAACAGATTTTAGCGGAATTCATTACAGGCGTGCAGGCCATATGCGAATAGATTTTGATAGCCGGAAGAGACTATAAATCGTCTACTCAATAAGGGATGAACGCACAACAGATGTAAATATTTTGATGGAAAATGTTATCATAACAGGAAAACAGAGTGGAGCTAACAGAGAAAAGCGTATCGATACATTTGTGGGTACCGAAGGCAAGCGTACCCTTTTCCTAGGACATTTGCAGCAAGACAGCCTGATAGGTGAGCTCCTTTACAAGTACAAGTACACAATGCTTGTCGGTAACATGTATTCGGCGTTTTTGCGGAAGTCCCAATGCAGCTTTCAAATTAATTGGGTTATGCATATGCACGTAATCAAGCAGAGACTCGTGCGTACAGACAAGTCTGGCACGTACAACGTTCTTTCTAGACACCTGCCGCCAGCGTCGTGCACGAGGAGGTTGCTAGAAGTAGACGCTTTTCTCTATTCAATGCAATCTATGTAACAGGGTGTATGGCTGAATACATATGTTATGTGTGAGTTAGTTGTTTGTGCGGAGTGTGTTGGCAAGGGTCCCATTAGGAGATATCAGGCATGAACTAATACTTCGTCCAATTATAGAGTAAATCGTATATGAAGGAGCAGTAGCGTTTAAGTAGAAAAAAAAAGCGTCCTCGGCTATAAACGTTTGTGTTTATACTGGAATCATAGTTTCAATCTCAAGCGAGCATTCGCGCACTATGAAATCAATGAAGTTTTTCAAAAGTGAGTATACAGTTGATTGAATCATATATATAAATTGACAAATGAGCGACGATGAATACGACCAGTTTTGCTTACACGTTTTCGCTGTTAGCTCTCGAGCAATAGGTTTACATGTGTCTTTCTTTTTTTAATAGAACTATACAGAAAAAAGCCTTCCGTAAAGATCTTTGCTGCAGGCCAACAGATTAGGTAGCTGCCTTCCCAAAAAGCTGCCTAATAAACCGAGGACAGATACCAAGACAAATCTTGGGCGAACAGTGATGGAACAGATAAAAAAAGCCCGACGATAGCGCTGTCGAGACAGACAAGTCAAACCTACCGACTTGAAGAATACTGCACTTCCAAAGGATGTTTGCTTAATAAGAGCAAATGTTAAAGATTTGCTTGTCCTTTTTTAAGGCGGGCCTGTTTAATAGAAGTTCCTTAACAAGCAATGTTTGTTAAGGAAAATGATTTAGAGTTGATCCACTTGTAGATGCACTATTATTATGACGGTTGATACATATTTAAGTTAAACGGAAATGATGGTATTTACCGAGATTTTAGTTATAAGCGTTCTCGTGAAGCAGATCACTGACGGATTGATTTTCTATTGATATAGTTTGCAATATACGAAATATGTGTTTAGGAAAAACATTATACAATAAATAACTAACCAAGTTTCCTGGCTAGACTGAATAAGCTGCACGCGTCAGATAAGATGCATATATATGTGAGCTCCTATATACGGTAGTTGCTAGTTAATACTAAGCTAATAATAATAGTTAATAGATGCCAAACATCAGTACTTCAAGCAACTCAGGAAGAATGAACAAATACACACTCAAAGATATTTTATGGTGTATTCTCTTTGAGAGATCACGTAACTGGCAAAGCAATTGCCCCATAGGAGATCGATATCAACTGGCGACCTTTCCGGTGGCGTTCTTCGAACTGTAAGCGTATTAAGTTAATTGCATAAGTTATAGTGGCTGTTCAATGTCACTATCTGTAAGCATTACCAAGGCGAGCAACGAGGCGTATGCGGGCTACCAACACCTTGTGGCCATTATCGAACTTTATGCTATTACAGCATCTTCATCGAAAAATGGCTTCGTAAGCTATCTTGTAACAGCCGTCTAATGTGAGTTTCTCGTTTACTTAGATGTAAGTTTGGCTTGTACAGGTCAGACAACCTGTAATTATACTTAGCGAGAGGCCGTGGACCGAAGAGGCAAAAGGTGATTTCATACAAATACATACGGTGACCGTTTTTGTAATTTCAGCGCACCTTATTATACTCGACTGATTGGCTTTGTGCGTTTCGCTTCTGGTTCAGTTCTAGAATTAACTTTTGATAACTTCCGTAATTCACACTTGAAGTTATGTGCTCCTCGCCGTATGACTTTCCCTGCGCTCCTTACCTGCTCACAGTGATCAGTTTGCTTGCAATATGAGGATGTATTTACCTTAATTCTGAACGAGAAGCTTTATCTTGCTGATATATGCCGAAATTATACGATGCATCGAAGAAAAAGCAATGCACACATGATTAATTGTGCATTTGTTGATTATTTGCTTTTTTATTATTTTACTTAAAATGCAGTACCGCCTTCGTCTCGTGATTTTGCGCAGAACCCCGAAGAGAATCGCTTAAACGAGCCAGTCGATGTCAATACGTTGGCTGTGGCTTCCGTCAGCGGCTATCGAGGACGGTCATCATCTTGCACTCGTCGCGAAATGCCCAAGGCTGTAACAGTCATTCGATCGTCCAGTGATATCTCGCTGGCGTCTACCGTCGCCTTAGATGATTCCATCCATACTGCCGTTACCTCAGCTCAGTCCGACCTCGCAGCTGCGGCGGCAAGACAGCTTGAGATTGACGAGATGCGCAATTTCGTTCGTAAACAGAAAACTAAATTACCTGTACTTATGGATAGCTTTATGGACTTTGTAAGTCAACTAAAAGACTAAGAGTACATGTATATCTATCGTCAGTATTCTGCCCTTTGGTTTAGAGTAGATCACCGGGAATAGCAATGCTCTTAGTTGAACCTGTTTATCCAACCTAAATCGTAAGAGAAATGGCTGTTATATTATACGGTTTTTAGGTAGTTACACTCGCCGCAATCATTCGTGGACCGTACTCCAAATCCATGCGTGTCACCACCGCGGTCAGCCGTCTCAGATCATAAAATTAATATGAACACTGAGTACGTTTAGAAAGTGCTCCGTTCCATACGCTTTTCATTTCATTCTTTATCTACCCTGTATCTGTCATATCTGTGGAGATCATAGGTTGGTCACCAAATCGTTGCCGTGATGAACACGATAGCAAGTTACAAAGAGATCACCGAGGGGGCACGAGTTTCGCGCGCTGATGAGAAACGAATGAAGCTTGAGCATACCTTCTCTTTAAAGGTCAGATTCAATATCCTGCCAGAGCTCCAGGACGTCGGAAAGCTCATTAACAGCTATAGGTAAATACGGCGATTGGAAAACAATGAGCGGTGTTACACGCTGTGGGTGGAATTTGTCCAAGAAATAAGCTGTTAATATAACAATAACTGCGGTAAGCTTGTGAAACGCGTTCAATTTTTAGCTTACAGATAATAGAATATTGACTGATCAATAGTTTGCTATCGCCTATTTCAGCCATGAAAGCGATCCGGACAAACGGAAACTCCTCTGCCGGAGGACCAAGGAGACGCTCGACCGCATCTATAAAATGATCGCTTACCTTATGGATGGGGACTGCTTGCTAGAAAATTTTGCCAAATGCCACTCCAAGTCATATTCGAACCCGAGCAGGGGGAGTTACATAGATCACCAAATACAGATTCGCCATTGTTTGCTTAGCTACGGCAGGATTCACCGAGAAGCCGAAGATATGTACCGAGTGATGAAATTTAGCTAATAGCTCAACTTAAAGTTAAGCTCTAATAAACATTATCATAAACTCATTATACTCTACGGTCGCCACTTCGCAGCAACTGTGTCTATTTGACTACATATGAACCCGTTGCCGGCTCAACCTATTAGTTTTCTTCGTGCCCGCTACCTACATATACGTAATATCTCACGCCCATTTGAAATCCGCTCAAAATCTTTCAGTTAACTTTGGGAGGCAAACTCACTCGAAGACAAGGCACGGTGGCTTGCTATTTGTTCTTGCTTGGGCATTGTTTCGACTGTGAGTCATCCTGCATTCGTCTTTTGAAGAACGTTTCGTCTACGTATACACCCCGCCATCCCTTATTACGCTTCTTGATAAGTATTCCTGCTTGCGGTAGAACTCGTCAAACGTTCTCTCTTACAATGCGTACTGACTAGTTACTAGAGGCTAGTTTTTATTTACTCATACAGGACACAAGAACATGATATAATGGCGCATATGGTAGATCATGTTTTGTGGCCGTAGGGAGGATTGTCTATTTGAAAAACGTTCGGTTAGGGACGACGCTTGAAGGAGACAAAGTAATTTCCAGTTGGCGGAGACAACGATCGAAAGAGGGCTGTCTGCGTAAATTATGTTGTGTGTCTGTGATTCGAGAACGGCAACAATCGTTACAGGGCTAAATGATTTTTCTGTATAAAGCAACCTCTTAAGGCAATTTATGCAGTGCCAATATATTTATCCAGCCCAAGATTGATAAATGGTAACTGCTTGTGAAGTATGATATATCTGAAAATGCTACCCCTCAGACTGGCTATTCAGGCTATTAGAACGCAAGATCAGCCAGCTTATGTCAACATAGTCTTTATAAACTTGTATATTTCGTTGTTAATGTTGTCGTTGCGGAAAAGCTGTATACGTCCCGGGTACCATATATCCAAAATAAAAACAAGACTCATTGACTAAAAGCGATGCGAATTTAAACGTAAAATTCTAGCCCTTGAAGGAAAAACAATTAATGCAATAATAGGTGAAGTAGTTTCTATAACAAGTTATAATTGAGGTCGATTAAATGGACGGCAGACAAACAGAAGTTCTACACCATAGTAACATCTAATGAAATTAAGTGGTCAGCTACTCTCGCGCTCGTCGGCAAAGGATCTATCGCCGTTAGCTACGACCTTCCTAGCTGGTTTGTAGGTAAATAAAGTGCACCTCTACTGCGTAAATCCATGTAAAATTCAAGTGCATGATCTAATTAGAAGGCTACAATTAGAAGCTATAGGTTTGAATTTTAATTTGGATACCGGATTGGTCATGAAACCCACATGAGCTGCTAGGAGGGCCGGCCTGTGTGTCCCGACGTAGGCCCTCGTGGTGTATATTTTCTGTATTCTAGTCCCGTCTCCTTACCTGCTTTTCGATCGGATCGCTCACTCTGAAAACATAAACATGTGTTCCGAGTTCGAACGGTACCAAGCACGCCTCTAAACTAGAAAAATAGAATAGGCATATATTCGTTAGGATGCGTTTGTCTACGGGTGCGTGCGTTCGGCAATGCCTAGCACGACCAAAGTCGTACACTTGGAAATCTGTAAACAGAACAGTACACAGCGGCCATGTTTTACATTATGAAACTAATACAGTTTAGCTTAAGATAAGAAACAACTGTGAAGTAATCTATGAAGTTTTGAATCCTTGCATTCACTTAATCTGTGTACTAGATTAAGTGAAGAACGTAGAGTTCGATCGTTATCTTCTTCCACAGTCTATTTATATGAACATTTGACGCCTCACTTTGGAACACACACATCACTGAGTACCCGCGGCACACACAACCTCACGACTGCTAATAAAATCAAAACGATCGCAGTGAAGCAATAAGTTTACTTTATCCAGTCGACCACATTAGGCAAAAACGTCCGATTGCACATAAGCTTAGCATAATAAAAAGCCAGTAAAATACAAATATACTGCTATTTGTACGTTTTTTACGTTTGCTCGACGTAAAAGCGGCTCTAGTGATTGTAGTGTATAGATACACCGCGGGAAAACAGTTCCGTAATTCAAAATAAAGTGCCTGACAGTATAGTTTTTATCTTAAAACATATCAAAAGCTTCCCCGTTGACATAAATGCCATCCAAGGGCAGACAATCTTTTTTCGCTGTTACGGTCGAAATGTGTACAACATTTACATGCAAAAATTAATTTTTTAATCTCCTCACAAAATGTACAAAATTCAAATTTTTAAAAATAATTATTTTTTTCATGTAGTTGGATATTCTATTTTCTGCTAAGAAAACGATCGAGAATACTCAGGGTTTTAATATAGCGCACTTGTTTGGTTTTTCAAGAGGCTTAATATTTACATGGAATTTTCCAGTCAGTATCACCTTAAACTAACGAAATGATAGCGGTGGGGTAACTTCATTAGGGTTAACGATCAAGAGTTCCAGAAAGACCGGTTAGTTGCAGCGGAAGAGACGGGATAAATGGTAGAAATTGGAACAGCTGTTCCCAGACAACTAAATAACCGAGCAAGCTTGAGTGCCAGCTACGATTCCACAGGAAAGGCTTATAGGATAGTGTTAAATATAAGTAGCATTCGGCGCTCAGTGTGCACAATACAAAGGATGCACAATAGAACGATGAGCAGTTATTTATGCCTGGGTATTCGCAGGCGTTGAACGCCAGTCGATATATCGTGCGGTTTCGTATGCAGCGCACGTGAGGTAATCTGGGTTTAAAATCGGGAGTGGAGGCACACGTAGTTTTGTACTGGGGGCCAACCATCTAAAACAGCGCCTAACGACACAATCGAGGTCTTAGTTGTACATCGCTCGTATCGTTAGTTTGAACATGTGGATTTTATAGAAGCGACCTCTGCTAACGCTGCGTAACTCAAGCCCCGCTACATTAGAAATTCGTTTCCCACTTTTTGCTATCTTTTTCAATTTATCACTACTTAGGCATGAATGATCCAACTTCGAATATCCTTGTCTATGTTCATGGACTTAACTAACGCATTCTCCAAAAATTCGTAACGCTTGGGTCGCTTTTTGGCCTGACCGTGAGGAACCAACAATCATCAGCATGATTGCCCTAGAGGCACGACGCTGGCGTCGTAGGGGCCAATAGCGTTTTATTTCGTGTCCTGCCACATCAGACAAGTTCTAGAAGGTGACGATTAGAACGTAGCATACGGAGGAGGGCATCATCGATTGAGTTGGGCATTTGAAGGAGAAAGGGCTAGGAAGCTTATAAACGGAACCCATCGATTTTCACTTTAGCTATTATTACTGCAAGTATCGCTGGCGTTGCTATTAGCACTTAGAATGCGACCACGATAATACAATCTATTGTCCCCAATGGATCATTCTGCTGTTATGTAGCACGAAAAGAAGAAGAAGATAGCGAAGCCGTTAACCGAAAACGCAGCGGCGGGCGTTGCAGGCCATCGGGCCTTGAGGGTTAATTGGAAAGGCTCAGATGTCTACTACGGCTTGTATTGACATATATCAAACTCCATAGTGAGGCAGGACAGCTGCACATGATTGTGTCAAATACAGTCGAAGTGGTGAGACGCGAGCTTCATTTCGCTCCGTAAACTGCAACCGTTTTATGTGCTAATTCTAACTGGAGATACTGCTGTTGTAAGCAGCTAGTGAGTCGCGAGCAACATAGAGTGCAAAGGAACATATCGTGCTTATAGATGAAGTAGGGAACACTGCGTTTTACGTCCGTTGCTTAGATATACGCTATTGATCAGGCATTGCCTGGATTACTTGCTAGATGTTCAATGGTCCTTTTCTGTCATTATGTTGATTTGACGACGACGTCCTTACAAAGCTATACATTTTAAATAATTGCGTCTGAAAATTATTTAAATGAAGTTTTTCCTTTCCATTGTTCGTTGTGGTGCACAGGCTTATTGTCCCGTACTGAACTCTTCAAACTTCACTCTAGGTCTTTGTTAGGACTAGTGGTAACTCAGAAAAGAGGGAATGGGAGTGGCTTGTTCGCTTTTAGCTACGTCGATTCCAACTGAAGATGAAATTAAGGTAACGATTGGGCATCGAGTTGACGGGCATGTGAGACGGCGAATGGTTATCTTCGTATTTGGTTAGTAGTATTTTCTCCACATTTAATTCAATCTAGGTCCACACATGAGCTCCAATTAGTAACAACAAATGTTATTTTGCTGGCAAAGAGAAAACGCTACGACAATTACACACGTTATTCATGTAGACGACAGGTCATTGTAGTGTGTTCTGAGAAAAATATTCGAACTCGCATGTGTGTTCAACAGACGGATGTTCCATGGTGACTACACAGAGAAATGTGTTCTGAAGGACCTGTCTCACTTGGAGCGATTAATTGCCCACTCAGTCTCGTGCCGTTGTTCCTTTTTAATGGCTGTGTTTGCAGCTCTACGGCAGTAGTAGGACGCGTCGCTCGAAAATGGACTACATTAGAGATGGCTTGTAATCCATAATGACGAAGGGGTGACTCGACACGAGATCAATCGTCACGCAGACAAACAACGCTTGAATAAACTACACAGCACCTACGGTCGTCTGATCAGTCGTTATTCAATCTCCGAGTACAAAATACTAATTACTCGCTACTTTACCCACTGACATATTCGTCTGATGAAAAAAAAAATTAATATTACAGTAATGCCAATATGAACGTAATACTACAGGTTAGCGCGTCTGTTTCGCCGCCAGGCCTGTACGTGTTCATTACTCTGTATTTGTGCTGTCGTGACTCGAACATAAGTGCTAGCCACTTGAGTTACATCCATGAGGTCACTGCAGATATATGTGCAATGAAAGCGTAAGGTGGTCTAGATGGCCTGGTAAACCGGCAAACGTCAACGTGATACAGCATACTGGATCGTATTGCGTCAAGCATCTCGTTAGAAAGCCTATGAACTCTCTCTAGCATACATATAATAACAGAGTTTCTTCGTTGTCCTCCAATAAGGTAACGCACAAACCGTCCTGCCTGCCTGCCCGCCTGCCTACCATCAGCTCTTTCATCTACTGTAAAGCAGAAGCAGTAACGGTACGCGTAAGGGGCAGGAGGTGCAGACCTTTTAAACAGCCCGGCTAGTGCGTCTTAGAATGTTTGCAGTCCGACACGTATTTATGTAGGTACTTCACCGCCTTTGTAAGGGTAGTCATACTAAGGTAGTTACGCACTCGGATGAAGACAGGCTAAATTAGGGTAATTAAATGGACGACCAAGTTTACCCATTCAATATTCTCTATACTATCGTGTGGATAGAAACACGTTCAAATATTTAGTAGGGAACACATGCGTATCAAACTTTTCTAGGTGCTTCTCTAGGGAGGCGGCGTGGTGCAGGTGTTTGATATGTCCTTCTGAACCCTAACCAGTAAGCATGCTCCCAGGTTGGCTTAGACCTCAGCGTTGGGAAAGATCACTACGAGAAATTAATAAAAAGGAAAATAAAGAGTTTAAAAAAAGTCGCAACATGAGGAAATAATAAACTACATGATTATCAAGGTTAATAGCTGCTTGTGTTATTGCCATGCCGCGTCATAAGTTTGTTGCACAAAGCCTAGATAAGTCGAGCGAGACCCACCCCGATTGGGCCTTAAGTCCCCTGGCGGAGGCAAGTCTTTGCTGCCTTACCTGAACGAGATAGTTCTGAAAACCTGCTCGTATAAAAATGCAAGAAAACGCGCATTTATTCTTATTCAGCTATGCAACAGAGCGCTTGATCCAGTCAAATTATCCATAGTACTAATCTGATTTTATGGCTATCTATAAAATAATAGTTATATCATTTTATAGATAGATATAAATTCATATATATCATAGTGCAGAAATGAGGTTTAAATAAAATTAGGCTTTCATAAAGTAGGACTGTCGCATTCGTATTGCCACACGACCGACACTATTTTCGTCAGGCGCGGGCGTCATCGCTACATCAGCGCCAGCACGCAGCGTTTCTATAGATAAAGTTAACGCTACATTGTATCATATGACTTGAGAGAGCGATACGGCCGAATATCGAGTGGTCGTTAAAGCACGGTTCCTGCACAGGATGTACAATTCGGCGGTGAACTATTCACAAACGCCAGAAGTGGTAGACGGACCCAGGCGAGAGAAACTTCCTTTTAGGAACTTCATCAATAGCAGTTCCTATGCATTTTGAAAGCTTAGTAATCCAGTCAGCTAGAAACGCCTACTAAATGTGGCTTAGGATAAATGAACTTAAGGTAAATATATTCAATTTAGCCAGCAAAAACCTAATAAGACCTTGTGAATCATAAAGCCCAAATTCCAGAATTGCGAAATTTTTATGCAGTAAATTCAGTAAGCCACGACACGAATAAGCGTGACGTCGATACGCTTTGATTTTTGGACTTATGCTAAGACACGCCTCCAAATATTTGGACGTGAACAACACCAAATCTATGCGCTTAATGAATCCTATGGTAAGATATACTCACGTAACTCACGTAAACACAGTCCCCATATATATATATACACGCTTAATAAAGGTAGCAAATCTGTCAAAGGCAATCCCGTCTTCAAGCGTGATAGTGACAGATTTGCTTCTAGCCTATATATGTAGGGAACTTTTATTATTTTTTATTGATTTATTTTCATTATCTAATTAATCCCAATTAGGCGAAATAATGTATGTTGCCCAGGACGAGAACAACCGATCCGAGTCACCCGCGTCTTCCAGCAGCTATAATAATCAAATAATAATAGCATCGAGCTTCGCTTCAATCCATAACTCATAAATAGTGTTAAGCAAATAGTTTTTAGTTTAATATACTGTCATCATTACAATTACAGGTGGGCCAGGCTCATGCAAGGGCCGGATCGTTAGTGATCTACATCAGGGTTTCGGGCTGCACGTGATAGATGTTGAAAGTGTTTTGTTGAGACGCTCCGACAATATCAAGCTGACACTTGAAAATCTCCTACAGATTGTGGAGAAGGAAATGCGGAACGCCAGTGCAGAGGCCGGTTTCCTCATCGATCTCGTGCCAAACCTTCGGAACATTGAACGGTACGTTTTCGGTGTACCGGGCCTAGTTCTGATTCTAGCCAACGCCGAAGTGCCATTACCGCAACAGCAGCAGCAGCAGACGCAAGTACTGGCTTCAGTGTTGCTAAACACCAATATCAGCAGCTGGTATTGGTTAACACCAGCAACCCAACGGCCCGATAGCACAAAAGCTGCCAAACGTTTGAATTTATCTTCAAGGCGTTACCGGATAGTGGCTCATCTGTCACCTATTTTCTGTACAGATCGTACATGCTGGCTTTCGGGTTTCGTAAGTACAGATGGCTGAACCTAAAAGGCCGAAGTACTTCTGCGAAAGATCGTGCATAGAAGAAGTCGGCCTGCTCTTAGGCAATGTCTTGTGCGGGATCACTTTCTTTTCCAAATAAAGCAGGTGTATGCCGAGAGGGGTTCGATAGATTACTTCTAGTGAATTGTACCGCTGTTCATTAATGCCAGTAACAGACGCTTATTTGTTTAGAGCCATTTCGACATACAATAATAACAATAGCTATAAATTGGACAGCATTGCGAAACCATGACGGTTAGAGGAAAGTGTTTTTCTTGCCTTAATCTTCTCGTGTTATTATGATCATAACATCTGCGTGTGCGTGTTCTCGATGAATTCTAGATGTCTAACCCAGAGTAACGTACGCGCCGTACTTGAACGCTTTGAGAAAAACTGGCCAGTGGCGTTTGCCTTAACACTCTACGGCAAGCTGTTCGTGCAGTCACCTAACGCTGAACAAATTCTCCTTGACATGCAGGTGGAAGGAGCTCACGACGAGCGTGATGCCAACCGAATTCGGGTAAAGACCTTCTT
The DNA here is from genome assembly GCF_002532875.2 of Varroa jacobsoni. Classification (NCBI taxonomy): domain Eukaryota; kingdom Metazoa; phylum Arthropoda; class Arachnida; order Mesostigmata; family Varroidae; genus Varroa; species Varroa jacobsoni. The sequence continues at coordinate 15,445 of NW_019214447.1, forward strand.
TTAATCTCTTTTTAAGCTTTCCTCACTTTTTCCAATTATACATACGTGGAACGACAAACTTATCTGATTCAACTTCTGGAGTTTCTAAAACTTCTAAAAGAACTTTCTAAAATTAGCTAATATGAAAGCCGGTCGGGTCTTCCTGTGGCGAAAGGGAAACAGAGCAAGTCCGTAGGATCCAGTGGGGTGCGAGCGCGACAATGTCAAAGAAGGCGCCATTCGATCAGTTTATCGCAGCTAAACTTTCTGTAGCTCTATTTCAGATGACGGGGCGATACTGTTGGTTCTAGTTACACGTAGCTTAACAGAATGTTACCTGAATATGGTTGCAAAAGATTTTTACGATGAATCGATGTTTAAGTAAAGCTAACGAATCGATAGTGGGAGCCTGCACCCATTGCAGATGTCCTAATTGTCCCTTCAGCCCGATGGTCCCTTCAAGAATAGTGATCGCCGGAAGCAGTATATGGGTGCTATTGTTTTTTAACTCCCAAACGACTTTCCAGTACAGTCCGACTTTTTTTTTGGTCTAGATTTGTGTTAGCTATTGGTCGCTTACTGAAGTTATTTCTTCTTAAGTTATACAGTATGTTAACGGACTAATTGTAATGATAAAACGGTACAATCAAGAGAGGAGAAATCAAGCATCAAGGGAGATTTTTTCTAGCTGGAATTCTAACAAGATTAGCACAGTGAGATAGCTGATAATTGGAACGGAGTAGTAAAGAAAAAGAGCCCCAACGTAAAGGAATCTAAACGATGTGATCGAACGATTGAGTCGGAAACATATCATTACTGTGACTGGATTCTGCGATGAGATAACATTATTATGTCACAAGCCTTAATTTATTTCTAAATTCTCTCTAATATCCATTAAATTCATTTGTTGTATAGCAGGCCGAGGTTTCAGTATGAGAATAGGATCACTGCAGTGAAGCTAGCGTAACGGGTCTATTAGTAAAAACTAATGCTACAAAATAACACGCTAGCAGGACAAAGGTATATAGATCAATGAAGTAGGACAATTAATTAATTGAAATAGAATTACGATAACACGATAGCTTCCGCAACATTTTGTTGTCGAGCGTAAGTGATGTAAGTTGCATGTGGCGATTACCAAATCCGCCAGTATTAGAGGAGGCTGACGATGAGATAACTTGGGCGTCACTGGTTGACAATTTTAATATTGAGCCATTGTTTACATTAGGCGGCAAAAACAAGTTCCTAGAAAAGCCAGCTGGCCCGTAAAGTAACTAATATTATTATCTATGCGTTTACATATTACAGAAAAGGTGTACCTCGTTCGCAGCGAGCATTCAGCCGATCATGTCGTATTTCTGTGAACGTATTGTACGAGTCAAGCACGACGGAGTCAATTACGAGAGGCTGTGGAATACCGTAATGGACCTCTTTTGGGATCTTGGCTTAAAGGCCCGGGCACCTGTCACGACCACGGTCTATTTTCTTCTCGGTAACAATAGCAAAATACGCTAAAAATAAATTGTTAGATTTATGACCGTTTTCTCTGTCTAAGCGGGGTCTATTTAACGAAAATCAATGTTCGCTATCAGAGAAATGACACGCTTCAAGATAACTTCAGTAAATCTTCGACCTTGTTCCCTGTTTGGCTCTGAAGTGATAACTGACATGTGTTCATTTTACTCGCTTTAGAAATAGATAGAAAGGTACAGGTAATCATGAACCTCTAGCCAAATAATAGCGAAACATTCCAGGCCCGTTTTTATTATACGTGTGTGTGTGTGTGTGTGTGTGTGTGTGTGTGCTTACTATAATTTCTGCGTCTCTGCACTAGTTAATCAACAGTGAAATAGGATAGTGTAATTTGTTGATTTCTAGAACGCCGGCCTATTCACTCTTCATTTGCATAGCAATACAATGGGTATTTCTATCCAGTGTCATGCACACGCTATTATCGGTATACCATATTTTTTAACCTGATTTATGGCTAATGGTTTATGTCGCTTGAGCATACTGGCTTTGAGAAGAGTAGGTTCCTATGGCAGTTAGGATCATTCCGAACGAAAGATCCTTCTTGACGTAGAGCTTCAAAGAAGTCGCTCTACTTGAAAGAAAGCGCTTCTCGCCAAGTTTTGACGTCTTCTTAGCTGCAGTTCCATCCTGTTACCTCGCCGAGATGCAAGATCTTATCTTCATGTATTCATATCCTCCTCAAGCCTTGTTGCAGCCTCTGGGCTGCTGTGTATGAGCTTGTTGAAAGCACAGAAAATGTGCACATATTGATCAACACAACAAATTGATCAATTAGAAGGCTTCACTATTCGACACGCTTAACTTCTGCCACAAGCTTGTCCATATCAAATCACCTTACAGCTAGATGAGCTTGTACGTGCATACACTCTTATAATAAAAGTATAACAAGAAGCAAAGACCTACTGCCACTCAGTAAGGTTAATAAGTGGCGACATGTCGCTGCGAGTTATCGGAGTCGTGGTAACGGAAATTATCAAAATAAACTCTATATAGTCCGTGTACACACCACACCATAGAGCGACAAGAAAGCGTAACGCGACCTTTCGTGTCAGCAGCGGCAGTCGAGAGTTAATATATGCTACGCTATAACACTCAACATTTATTGCGAGATACCTTCTTAAAGGTTTCTTGCCGACTGGACGCCGTTGGTCGACTAACAGAGTCCTGCCAGGAACCAGTGGTGTCCCGTACGGTCTGTCCGTACAGCTGGCTTATTGGTTACCAGCTTGCTCGTCTTGCAATTGCTTGCTCACCTGTCTGTCGTGATGGCAGCTATACGGCATACACACGATCTATCCCCTTGGATCTGCCCAGTTCCGAATGTAACAGCAACAAACTAACGGACGAAGCCTATAAATAGCCCGGTCTCGCCGCTCAACTCTTTTCCACCACTGTGACCCGTTGCTACTGCGGCCTACGCCGACAGGGCGATGTACCAAGAAGACTATCAGATTACTGAATACTTTTACATGCATAAACAAACAGGTGCGCTCATACCCGAGAAGATACAACACGACCTAAACGTCCAAACTTTATATACCTACACACAGTCCTGTGTGTATGCATAGACGACTACCCTTAGGTGCATCTGACCCTCGACACGAGGGTAGCTGTGGCAGTTGTTTTCGACCCCTTCCGCTCCTTGTACCTCTGAGTGCTTTCTCGCACACACTAGTGATAGTTAGGGGCATCTGCCCTACCACTCAATAAAGGGCTATGGCTGTCGATGGCAGCTTTCTCTAGCTTTGACCTCTGCTAGTATCGAACATGTTCGTCTTAATCACTTAAACGAATCTCTGGCCATGCCTGACCGTAGGATGTCTATTTATGTCTGTTTGTCCTTTCTACCGGGGCAGTCATCTTCGCTTAGGCAAGCTGCCTTACCTGTCGCTCGCTGTTCAGTTACGTGATTACCCGCCTGTCTGTACATTCGAATATCTTTCTTTGCTTCTACAAGTGATGCCAACGACTCTAACAGTATTTGCGGGGTCCTGCACTTTTCTTATGTGTCAATTTTCAGTTATAGTAAATGGCATGAGATTGTCGAGCATGCATAGTATCACCGATATCTGTATTGCCAATAGCAGTGTTTTTAATTATGCGACTGCCTCAAGGTTTGTTGATAAGCTCAAAGTTTCTGCATAAGTCCGACGTAATTGTTAACACGTCATGATGGATACGTCGCTTTAGCTCTTGATTGTAGAACGTTTCATCCCAAACACCTTGCTACTCAAAAAACTTTAACGACATTATGTCGCATGAACACCATGACCACGGTACAGCCCGTGCATTGATTAAATTTGTTTTTTCTATAAATACAGTGATTCGTACATACAATGGCACCGTCTTGTCAAAAGTACATATTGTCTAAAGTAAGCTTCACCAGTTTCAACTACTGGAAGTCTATCGACATGTCGATCGATCATCATCGACATCGAGAACCTTAAACAGCTTAATAGAAAAAACAGTGCGATAGTACGTCCTATTTAAAGGTCGGTTACTTTAGCGATCTAAAATGTTCATTGGTAAATGACGTGAAGGTATTCATATGATACTATGCGGTATTTTTTTTGCTCACTGTTTGAATCGAATAGTAACATAAATTATCAGAGAAGATTATTCTTCATACAAAATGGAAAGCGACGCAGGAAGCGTACGAGTCTTCGCATGGTCTGAATACTTGAGCTACTGGTTTAATTGAATCTTACAGCCCCAATAGGCGAACCCTGTGTGTAACATACATCACGCAATTCTGTGCCAAGAGCTGTGTAAATCTCCTATCGTATCCGCAGCTACTACTGCATAAATACCGTGAATGTTTGGAGTACAACAAAAGTACCCCCTAAACTTTTTACGGAACGCCATTGAAAGTTTTTCAAAGTTATAGCATATGTATGTAGTACGTGTGATGTACTAAACTGTTTTGAGCACTGCGCCCAAAAAATAGATGTTTTTTTTTTAAGAAAAAAAAAACGTACATATTGGATAAGTCGGATTTTCCAATTTAAGTGTACGAATATCATTTCAAGTAGATCCGCGACCGGGCTGTAGTGCAACACCATGTGTACATATAGATGACGCGTAACGTATTTTACTGCATTTACCCTTTCTATGTGACTATTATAGAAAAACGCGAGGCGCTCCGACTACCGCAGTATGCGAACAACGAGGGAAGCCTTCCGCGGGTCCCCTTTATATTACCGCCGTACCTGCGAGCTGTAAGTGAGTGTGACCTTATTTGTACCCCACAGCCTCACAGATTTGGCCTCTCAATCAGTTGCTTACACTATCCACCCTCTACCTGTTCAAGTTCGGTCATGACTAATACCTGCTATCGTCCGTACATACGCATGTACGTACATAGCACACTTAACAACCACTGGCCATTCCTGATTCCGTCTCTCCAACCGCTCCCCCATCCCGGCTGACTTTTCCACCCACTGACTAGTAGTACTACTACTATCATCACCAGCACGATTACTGAGTTGCGCTTTTCCCTTTCGAGGAGAACGAGAAAAAGGAAAATAGTTGAGGACGAGCAGGCAGAAGTGGCCATGTTTGTCGGGAACGTACTGATAATGGACATTGCGAATTCTCTTTCCACCGATAACGGCGACGACGATGAACAGCCTGAGAGCTTGATGATCATCCGTTTATCACGTTAAGCGTAAACTTTTCTTCACCTACTTATATAGAAACGCTGATGTGCCAATTCGAGTTCAAAGTGCTAAACAGATCGCTAACGTAAAATCAAGTAAATATTAAATACGTTCGGACATCCCCGGGTCTTTCGAATAGTGAAATAAGGACAAAACATATAGCTTAACTACGCCCATATATATATATATATATATATATATAAAAAGCGAGACCATTAGATACTGGTTTAATATGAACAATACCTTTTACGTGTCTATTGCTATAATAACTATTAATACAACGTATTCAGTCGCCTACAAATCTGTCCTGTTGATTTGGCCATTGTCCTTATAATGTTCCACTGGCAGCGAACACACAGTAGCAGCAATATGCATATCTCTTTAGGCAAACTTTTATGCTGCTTTGATTCATTTTACTGTAATTACACCTCTATACCATTGGGCATGTAGGCTCTCATCTGCTCTACTGCTGGCCGTACGAGCCCATAGCTTCCGGTGAGGGCAGGCGATACGTGGCCTAGCCTTGCAGAAGACTGCAAGAGAACCCTAATGGAAACGTTGGATTTAAAGGCCTATTCCGCCATCGTCGCCCCCGCCCCGGCCAAAGAAGGTTCGTGCGGCAGCGATAAAAAGCCGGTAAGCATGGGATAGAAGGTAGAGTGACTATACAGTTCCATCATCGTTATCGCGATCTTGACAGCGCACCTCGACGCTCCTCGCACCCAGCGCCAGTGACATCTTATAAGGACTCGCTTATGGCGTACGCTTTTAACTTTCTGTTGCCGTCGTTCTCTCGCGTAGGGGCGCCCTCACGCTAGGGGCAACCCTGCGGTTTTTTTTTCGCAAACTTCAGATTGAACCAGATAAGGAAATGCATGACGTCTTTTTTTGTTTCATTTGTTTCTTCTGTAAAGAATATATATATATATATATATATGGACGTTTCAATATGCAATAGTCTGAACAGCAGTTGTCTGAGCGTGACGTGGGCCCTTTTTGGGACCATTGAATTTCGGGCATATATATACTATCGGATGTTATTCATGCTGACTTTACAAAGAAACGGATAAGTAATTTATTTATTTATAGAATAGAACTCAGCTGGCTAAAAATGCGTATATATGTTAAACTAATAAGCCGTTATAGTTTTACGCTTATTAAACCAGACGTCGAACAAAAAATGACTTTCATCATGTTTTTACTTTTTTTTTACGTTTTTACTTACTATGATGTAGCAAATTTGCCTAACATGGCAGGATTTATATATCGGTTTCTTTAATCATAATGGTAGCCCTTCTAAAAAAAGAAGCATTTGCCCTTTAGTTAACTCCCTGAATTACTGATTTCTTCTACGAAATCATTAATTGCCCACATATGACCAGCTCTGGCCCATATAACCTCACCCTATGGGTTTATATGGGCTTTTCTAAAAAATAAATTAATAGTAGTATTACCCACTTTCGTCATAGTATAATTCAGCTTTTTTTTTGTCGAATAAACATGTATGTTCCTTTTTTCGCTCGGCACCGATTATTTTAGCCGTAGCGTTAAACAAATTTTGACCCATATAGCCCCACCTTCTCGTTACTAATATGGCTTTTTTTGGTCGGTGTTGAATGTTCGTGGCTCGTCGAATTATGGGACTACAATAACTGCTGTGTATTTTGACGTATAATAAGTAGTATTTGTACGGCTTTGTAAATCTAGAATGTGTACAAAACAGAAAATTTTGTAATTTTATATAGCACGACCGGGATCAGCGACGGAGTATTAAGGCTCATCATATCATGTGCCTCCAACAGCAGGTCGACTTGTACGCAGTGCTGAGTCAGAAAGAGAAATAATGTCCTGGTTCGGTGTCATAGTTCGGACATCGATGTTACTGCTCAAAACGGTCTTTTTTTTTTCTCTTCTTAAATATCCGATATGTAACAGCAACAGAAGGACAGCAGTCAGGCCAAGGTGCTAATGGCAATGACAAATCCACGACCTACTCTCATCTGTTTATCTGCTCTGATCTCTTCTTACAACAGTTAAAATTGGGACCTTGCTGGATATTAGTCCAGGTTCACGTCGTGTTAATTTCAGGGGATTGTATAATATCGACCTTAGCTATTCTAGAATGTCCGAGAACACTCTCTTTACAACTAAACGAATCAATCAAATCTATATATTTACCTTTATCAGGTAATATGCCGACACCCCTCTTAAAATTCTGTTCCCTTTGCGTTCAGAGTTGACGTCTAGTTTTGGCTCGTTATCTAAACAGCTAGAACGTTCGAAGATCGGTGAAGTGATGGCGCTACAAACCAGAAGTTCAATAACAAGTTGTGTGCTTTATATCTTCCTTTGAATATTTGACTCTTAGTCAGCCATTACTGGGATAGCATGGGTAACGTTATTCTGTACAGGGTACCGTACATCTGAAAATGCATACATACAGCCATCCACTGAGACACGTGAGAGCACAGCTAGTTACCCCCTGGATTTTACTGACTTAAGGATGATGTACTTGTTTGTTTAGAACATAATTTTTCGACAAGAACAAAACACAGTTACTAAGTGTTCACCCTTGCTTATTGGATTCAATCGTATTTTATGTTATTGGTCTTGACAGGTATTATCTTCATGACGCTTGCAGTGCCTTAACTAACGTACTCTTTAGGTGCACTTTATAGACATAGTCTTCGCTTGATATTTAAATCCCAATGAGCTTTTCCTGTCTTTCACGTATGCCTTTTTCGCTTTTACTAAGCCTGACACAGTTCCTTTAGCACTGCCGGTTTTATGTAAGTTGTTTAACATAATTATCGTTTTCGTATTCGTAGCGTGACGTATTCGACGGCGTTAGTACACAGATTTCAAAGCAGGCTTCTTCTCATCGGGAAAAATTTGTTGCTCATTTGTACCCATTTATGGAACGCATTGAATGGGAAGAAGAACCTAAGGAAGCGAAGACCACTCTTCATCCTCCTATTCGTTGCAAGCAGCCACTCTTCTTGTTACCGGTACGTTTCATAAGGTATTCTTCACGGCGGTCGCTCTGTTGCGAATTTCAGTCGAACTTTTCCCTGTTATCACCGTTATTAGACTAATTTCTAATTTACATACGCTGTTTTGGACCATTATTTTAGCAAAATCGACCGGAATAGCGATTATATCTGATTGTGTTGCTCAAGCTTAACGCTGGCTGAATTTGAGCAGCAAGAATTAATACGAATTTTTATAGTATTGGCAGATGTCCTATTGGCTATAGTAAATACGGATTATTTACTATAGCCAATAGAACATCTGCTGAAGTATATTCTCTACCGGTGCCTTCTTAAGTCCCTTGAGGTCGTTCGAAGGATCAAAATGCTAATTGTTCAGTCCATCAAAGGGAACTGTTTATATTTAGCTCTATGATCGTTTGATTGCCGAAATCGGGTCGTGATCCACAGTGGATTGGTCAATTTTTCCTGCAGACAAAAGGGTTCTTTTCTCAAATATGGTCTAATCCCTATAGCGTCTTGGCTCCTTCTAGATATATTCTGGTCGTAAGTGTTTATTTCTACCCCAATCGTCAATGCAATATATAGCTATGAAATGGTTTTATGTGAAGTTCAACCATATAGTGTCTTGTCACTAGGAAAATTGGTATAATTTTTTTTTATCATAGTCAAGATGTGAAATTGTGTTTCATCGAAATGCCCGTTCGAATTGTTTCTTTTACATTGGAAAACATATAATATTGTTACCAGTTAATTTCGAAAATCTGTGACAAAGATGGAATACTTACGGTGATTTAGCGTTAAGAAATGTTGATATAAAACGTCTCCGTGACAGAGCGTTTCATTCAGTTTCGTAGAAAGTTATTGCTTTCCATTTTGCCAATTTATAAGATATGCTTATGCCGCAATCATCCTTGGGATCTGTGTAAGATTGTCGAAGGCATTGAGAACATTCTTATTATACATATATATACGCATATCAAAGATGACAAAATTGGCTGAGATAGGTGTTATATCTTGCCAACCTTTTTAGTGTTGCACATTTGCCATAGGCATCTTCTCACATTGTGTAGAATATAAATGGGTTATGAAATGCGGTCAAATTCGCAGCTGGAAATCATTGCGTGGAAGCATCTCGTACGTTGAACAATGACCTAACTACTAGTAGCTCCTGGACCATCATTCCCTTCCAATATTACTTTTATCTAGTTTGCATTAAATAAGCAATCATGTAGATGACAACAACGGTCTTCAAATCAAATGTCGGGCTTCGTAATTATCGTTTGCTTGATGAGGTCTTCTGCAGATGCTCAATGATGGGGCTGTTCCGGTGGAGCGGCGTTTGCTAGCCACTACTCAGGGTGATCAGTGCATCTTCTCTGCTGACATCGGAATATCGGACTGTCGACGAGTTGTCGAACATTACGCTCAGGCGAGAGCAGCTGCCACGTCGATTCCTCAGACGAAGTGACAACTTCATCATGACGCACTCGGAAGATCGAAACAGCTGAAGCACCAGACTGATCTCATCACCGCTATTTCCGGTCACCGCTATTTATATAAACGCTTAGAGGGGAACAAGTCAAGGGCTTACGGCTACTCTATCTAGCCAGACGCAGATACAACAGCATCGCTTATAAAATAATATATTTTAGACTGAATATTTCCATCTGAGCAACGACAAAGCTGCCATAGTAATAGAATCATGCATGATTTCTCGTTTATTAGATAAATGCTAAATGTAACTATTTCAGGAAGCTCTACCATGACACTGATTCTAACAGCAAAAAGTAGCAAATTTAAATAAATACAAAATGTGCAGTTTTGGCTTTTCTCTAAGCAATTTCGTAATGAGGTATGTATCGACACCTCGTTTGTCGAAGGCAAAATTATTCTAGAGATTTAAAAGAATAGGTCATTTAAAGATAACCCATTTTCTAAAATCAAAATGTATTACTTGTTACGCGTTAGTGCCTTAGGCAATCGTATTATGGCGTGTTTACTTGGACTGCTTAATGCACATGGTTCAAATCATCATCTGCCATAAAGTTCGCCTCAACATCTACAAAACTCGAACTGGACGCGATGTTCTAACGATACATAAACAGGGGATGTCCTGTCAGAGTGCAGGATATAAGCGAGGCCATGTTTTGAGTGAACCCCTATCAGATTTTATCAGGTTTATCAGGTTTTATCAGATTTATTCGTTTTCTGCTGGGCTAGCTGACCTTACAAAGGCCGTTGTTATAAGCAGCCACTGTTGACAAAATTCTGTAGGAGAAGTTTAGTTCTGTAGAAAATCTCAGTTTTTGAAATACTGTGATTTGAAAGCTGTGTTTCAGTAACGTTGATACTTTCTTAGCTGCAACCATATCGTAGTCACTCTCCAGACCGTTATAAAACCGTTGTATTCAATGTCCGTCAGCCTGTTACGGTGGACTCTATTCAGCCGAAAATGATCACCTCGACCATGAGCCTCGGCCGTTTCCATTTCTAAACGATCAAAGCCGTGTGCTATACACTTTGTGCTTTAGTAGCAGCTGAATAGAGGAGTGGATTGTACTTGGATCGACTAAATCTTCAATCTCTATTGTTCTTGTGACAATGAGCCCAGTGTGACCCTGAATAATACGGAACTGAGGCGTTGTTTACCTGTTGGCTTGATCTTCAAGAAATAAACTAGCAATAAGCCGCGACGAACGTATATGAAGAGTTGTATTGTATCTAGATGAAACTTTAATCTAACTAGCTATAGTCATTACGTTACGTAAGAGTAAAGACTCAGTCACTATTTTCATCATAACACGTTTTATTTAATTTCTAATTGCTTATGCATAGAATTTGAAGACAAACTTCTCTGGCTGTTGTCCGTTCCTTCTTTCGCTCGCATTCGCGTCATTTTCTGCTTCTGTATCGCCGTGGCGTTGTCATTTTCGCATTAATGTACTCTCATCTTTTTTTAGGCTTTCTAATCGTACTAAATATCCACTTCTTATTTTTGTTTGCCTCGCATTTTCACTTAGGTTGCGCCTATTGCCCACCTGCCATTGCTCCCCATCTGCCCCTAGCGAAAGTCTCTCTGCTCCCTTCTCGTTCGCTCGCTCGCTCACCCTATTTATTTCACTAGCATATATATATATATATATATATATATTAATTTTTAGTTAATTAGCAGTTTCTCATGGCTTAGCAACTTATTTAGTAATAGATAATGTCGATGTCATCTCTCGCAGCGCCGTTCCGTAATGATCTTTGTTGGGCTGTGTGCAGTATATCGCTGCTATCGTGCACTGGCCTATGTATGATTCTTCCCCATTCATCTTAATAATTTTTGTATTTTTATTACTGGTGATATTATTAGTGGTCTTATGATCAACCATATCTTCATATAGAACTTATATAAATAAAGATTATATATAATTATATACTATATCTAATACTTCATTGTTATCATGTACCATGAATATCATTAGTTTTCCTATCTTTTCACCGCCTATATCTTCTCTGCGCGTTCTGGGGGGCAGCAAACAAACGAGATTGGATTTCGGCCAGCCGACCAGTTCTAAGAAATATTTACTATTTTTGTACCCACTGTCATGTTTGCTGCCACTTTACTTTTTCATCATTAATCATCACAGGTTATAACATTTTTTTTCCAGGCAGCTGGGAAGTACGTTGTGTCTCCCCTTTATTTTTTTGAGCTGATCATTATGTACGAACGAGAACAGAAATGGCCTTTCCATTGTTCCTTGAATATCTTCCCTGTTCTGAGATTTTCCTGATGAATAATGGACACGTCGGTAAAAGGTGTCACGAATATTTCCCATTCAGACAAACACGAAGACCTCAGACAGACTCTGAAACATGCACGTACGTACACTTCGTTCGTTCAATATATATATATATATATATATATATATATATATATATATATATATATAGCCTTGATTTTATTCTTTACTTGCAACAGATTGGGTTTCGGTGTGTGTAATTGACTTACTTATTTATTCTGTATTTTCTATCTAAAAACTTACGAATTTTGATTATTGTCATCTTAGTATACAGACGCTTTGAATAACCCTGTTCTACATTTTGATATTTTAAATTATTTGAAAATTGCCGCATTATTTGTTATGAGGACATCGATTATACAGTGATCACTAGTAATTGTTTGATTTTATCATAGTTTACCCTAATAACTGGATGTATAGTATTAAAAAATTAGTAATTTTTTTTTTCAGTTTCATAACAGATCGCATCGTTGGCGGTTTCAATCTTCGTATGCGCGTCTGCATATATTTTTGCTACAAATACGTGAATCGTATGCAATGATGACAAGTTTCATTTCGTCCAAAACAGGTTATATCTTGACCTTTTTCCATATTATTTCCAATCAACCAGGAGAAAGTGAGTCATACACAGGTTGTATTGCCACCATTCACATCGACAGCCTAAAATTCTATTTGGTAAAGAAGCTTATAGAACATAATTTCGGTGTGTTTATAACTCTCTCTTGTGTCATGCGGTCACAAACGCCAGATGTGTTTAGTGATGTTAAGCAATTTCACCGAATCGTTTGCAGGAAAAGAGGACGCGTTGACCGTACGTAAAAACACGAAGATTTATTTTTCTACGTTATAACATATAAGTATTTACGATTTGATCGCCCTAATGAGAATTATTAGGCATTTTTGAAGACCAAATATACGGCTCGAGCATTTTTCAACACGAGTACGACAAGTCCATCACCACTGCCGTTGATCTTCACTTTGTAAATGATTTTAGCTTCTTTCAAATAAAAGGGACCCTACTGATAAGGTCGACTGAACTTCAACGCTGCATTTTAGACCAAGTGAATGTAAGCTAAGGCCCGAAACTGACTGAAAAATTATAATCCAGTGCGCGTGCTGCAATAATACGGGCTAACTGGCTTACGCACTTTCCGGTCAGGACGTTTGTTTGCCTTGAAGATTCCAATTGAATCGGTCGTGTTTCTGGCGTGGCTGCGTCCGCTTCGACGTCTGGTGACAACATTGCAACGCCGATCTGAATCATCGAAATTTCATTTGACGTGCGCGAACACACACTGTGTTCAGGCTCAGTGGGTCTAAGGCAAGACGAACACAAAGGCTAGCCTGCTAGGACAAAGCATTAGCAGATGAAAAACACGATTTTAATTCTAATTTAGGCTACGTACTTGTGACGCATTTGAAAAAAAAACAGAAGTATCGTTTATAGGTATGAATATTGAGAATAATTGCAAGCGACTTCAGAGATCTTTCTCGGCTCACTGACACTGATATGATCATAGCAGCGACAAACTTGTGGTAGCGGACTTATCGATCCACGAGACACGATCTGGTAAACACTATTAAGTGACCCTGTTTTAAGTTTGCTTCAAAAACTCTATCATGTCACACGTCCGTGGCCCTCGAATCGCGCGCCGTCTCGAAAAGCTGATCATTTAATAAGTAGATGGACATAAACACAGCGCACGGGTGAAACAAAGCCTATTCCGTCTGTTGAATTAGCTAACGGGCAAGCCCATGCTCTTTCGTAAGAACTTTGTTGGAGCGTAACTACTTTTTTCTTTGTTGTTTAATTATTTCACCAACAATCGGCTTTCGGCGTGACAATTTACCTAAGCGAAAGCCCAAACAGACAACCGTTGTACGGTTGCTAATGACGGCACTTGGTTGCCCTTTCAAGCACTGCAAAGTAAACTTTAGTATTCAACTCGACAGCAATGAGGCAATGATATTGTGTCCTTGCGACGCCAGGTGATCCTTAAAACGTTTGGCTTAATACTGTCAGCTTCTTTTTCGGCAAACACACACACAAACACACACACACACACACACACACACACACACACACACACACACACACACACACACACACACACACACACACACACACACACACACACACACACACACACACACACACACACACACACACACACACACACACACACACACACACACACACAGAAACCCTGTCATGCGTACTAGAAACCTAGAACAGCACCATTTTGTCAAGACATTAGCAGCCAGCAGCTCATATCATCGACACGAGATATGTATGGGTCAGAATGCCCGTATACTTTCGGAACTAAGCGTTTGCTGTCTAATTTTGCACCGCATAACAGGCTAGTCAGCGATTAACATATTGGCAAACCAGGAGCGAAAACGACGTCTAACAAGAGAGGTTCTATCGCCATGTTATAGAATGTCCAAAAACATTTATGAAGTAGGCTGTTGTTGAGCCTTCGTTGTGCTGGGGGAAGCGCTTTTTTTTTAGCAATATTTTGGTATTACTTCCTATGCAAACAAAGTTCGATGCTCTGCTAAAATGTTCTCCTTTTATCATAAAAAGTCTCTCGGATCGCTTTAGAACATCATGTGACATTATGCCTTCCGCAACATATACCGGGATCTATTCCCCGTGATGGCGTTCGTGCTCTTGCTTCCGATCTTTGCATTCGTCTGTTCGAGTGCTGTTTTATATGTTTCTCTCTTACGACGCTGTCGTAGCGGGCCATCTTGATACACGAATGTACTCTTATTCTCAGTGTAGCCACTTCACTGTGATTCTGAGGTGATACGGATCAGCGTTCATCTTCACAGTATCGTTATCGGTAGATTATAAAAGATTGACAGTGGTCTCTGTTAAGTTTATGTTGGCGAATATATGCGTAAGACAGAACTATAAGACGTGTTAATTTCGATATTTGGTACAAACCGATAGCGGTGTTGTTTTGGCTTGTATGATATCGATACTGTTATTTCTATTTGTATTATACACACTCTATTTGTATCGTTGGAGCATGTCAGGTCAGGTTCTAGAGGCGATAGTGCTAACACCTGAAGCGAGAGAAAGTACGTGCATTTGAACTCTACCTCTAATTATTTACGATATGTTGATGGGGAGGTTACATGTTTCCTTGCTGATGGGCTGTTTCGAGGAATGAAGTAAAACAGCATTATAGTGAGCACTGTTAGTACTAATTAATAAAGCTTTTAGAATCTTTGTTTTTCTTTTTCCTCTAGAATATGTTGTATCCCTTATATAGTATAGGTGTGTGAATCCGGATGTACTCACGGAGTAAACCGAACTATATTCGTATCCCAGTATCTGTGGGCAATCTTTTTCTTTCCTTAGAATACGCAGTTTCTCATATAATTTGCCATATACGAATATATAATCGTATGTATATGGTTCTTCATATGACTACAGTATATTCAAACAGTTTATATTAGTTTAACTTGCAGTTACATCATAATATCCATGTACTAAAGCAAATCAAACGATTTCTACAATCGTTTTATTACGGTGTTAGCTAGAATTACCTTTTGGCAGCCCTTCCCTGGTTAGTGCTATGGCCAAAAACATATGTGCCCTTCACCTCCGATAGCTTCCGACTACTTTTCGTTGCTACGACCCATAGAGTCGCACTCATATTTCCCAGTCCAGGTCGCACCGTTGACAATTGAGGATATGGGTTGAGACTCAGATAGTCGAGTTGTTCATATGGATACATAATAGATAAATATAAAATCTCCGACCAATTGCGCAATGTATATATATATATATATATAAAATTGTGTATAAATTTATTTGTAACAAATTGGCTCTTTGTCTTCTTTTATCTGTTGTCGTTAACACCTTCTAGATATAAAAAATAAAAAGACTAAATCGACTGTTGGCAAGACTGTTTTAACAGTTTTACCAATACTATAACGTTATAGTACTGGTAAGTAAAGAGTAAAGTGTTCCGGCTAATGGACGTTTTTTTGCGAAAATCCCGGGACAGCTATAGGGTAATAGTAATAACAGATTTTTAAAAACGTGTTCTTACATTTCTCTTGCGGCTAATCACATGTCAAATCAATTCTGCGAAAAACAGAGGTATCCAACGTTCTTTCTTACTTTAGACAATTACCTCTTGAGATTATGACGTCGTACAAAAACAGTTTATAACATCAAGGAACTTTTAAAAGAGAGAAAAAAAAAATAGGCATGTATATTGTCAAAGGGCATTTCGTAAGTTCGATAGAAAGAATAGGTTGTTGCTACGAATGTAGAAGGCTACAGTATGAATAGGCCTGAATGACTTTATCGTGAGCATGCTGAGAATTTCTGCAGAAATGCTAAGAAATTGAATGTTGTTTTTGCTTTTAAAAAAACTTTATGATTTAGTGTTTGCATGTGATTATTACGCATGTAGTGCGGCATTTCGAGAAAAAATCTTAACCCCCAACAATACGAGGCAGAATTTTATAGCCGCCAGTCAGGTAGCCGATCTACTGGTACTGCCAGCAGTATTCGCTGATGAACGTCCACAGGGCTGGACAAAGAGTTTCTAACTTTGGATTAGCAGCTTTCCTCGCAAAAGTTGGAACTCACTTGGGCGAACAGCCTCTTCAAATCGTTGGTTTCTGCTTTCGACGAGCATCGAGAATAATTAGGGTGGGCTGGCAGTCTTTTTTTTTTTTATCTAATCCCGGTCTATCAGCCGATCTTTTCTCGCCCTGTTTCTCTAAATCTTCACTGGCCTCCACGAGAACTCGTTTCATCTCCGTCGTCGTCTTCTTTATCTGCTAAAAACGGGTCATCTTTCGAGACGGTATGCAGATTACGTACGTCGGTATCGACAACTATCACGACGAGTCGCGGCCGTCGGAAGCGGCCTGTAAGACAGCAACAGGAGCTGCTTGCGTGACCGCCTCTGCCAACGACTTCGCTGTTCAAAACATGTAACAGTACAAGTGTATTTTTACGTAATTCGCTCGTTTCATTTGCCCCAGTTCCGGCAGCTCGTTTCTATTCATCGTTTTCACTGCTGTGCTATCTCACCTTCACGGCCGATATCATTTATACTATGCCCTGAGCTTTCTTTGGAGCTTCGTGTTCGACGACGGCCACGATGCGGACGTCACGAGGTAATATATACAGACCCAATGATGTAAGGTTACCTCGACACTACCATTTTCACCAGCTCGTTTTTCAGACCAGTCTAAACAGAAAGGGGCCGCCCCTGCTATAGCGGTTCTTAAAGTATGCTCGCAGCCCAACTAAGAGCTTAGGTAAGCGAAGCGACGTGCATGCATAATTACTTACACTGAAATATCCCAGATTTTCGACGAATGGACAAAAAAGGAATATAAGACCGCGATATCTGCGACGGCCTAATCGCTATCCTAGACTTGCCGATAAGCCTGCGATGTCCTAGGTGCTCGCTATTATCTTATTTATATATTATATTTTTGGCCTGAAATTTTTTCCAAATATTTGGTCCATGTTGTGAGATGTAATTTTAACTGGAAAATGTATATATCTATCTGTAGACAGAAAATGAACGCAGATTCTGTGGGCCACCGTACTGGCTGGGATCTTTCTAGTACACCGAATTCGAACTTTTTGTCTTCCCCGTAAATATTTAATGGTATGTTCGGTTTGATCGATTAACTATACGACCATTGCCATTGCTAAGATCTATCATATGCCGAAATCGATTTGGGACTACGGGGAGTCTATGCACGAGGAGAAGGAATGGAGACACATATATTAAATGCGGTTGTTTAGATACTGCTGGCGTAATATGAATTAGTACCTATAGGGCGCAACGAGAAACGAGCGGCTATGTTAAACCGTTTTTTACTCCGCCTTCTTACTGTCCTTATGTCTAGTTACATGTTGTCCTCGTCATCGCCTCGTCAACATGTTAATTTATATAACGACCGACCAGTTAAATTGCTGCTGATCTACACAGGCGACTATGCCTAGTAATTATCCGTCGTGTTATTATAGTAATAGTAGCCTCATTATAATAAGTCCTAGTCGTTACACTTTTCATCGTTTTTCCTCTTTTTGATATTCATCTGCTACGATAGTTTTATTCAAATACGTTGGTAATTAACACGAAAATAATTATTTGTATTTTATTCTTATATAATGAGTTGCTTTATGTATGTGTGTATATATATCATCACGATCGGTATTACTATGTCTCGATACTATTGGTTCCTCTGTATAAAGTTCGATGAGCGCCATCCCAGTGGACCAGCGGCTCAACGAGCTGATTCATTTTCCGTCGCGTAAATCTCTACTGCTTCTTTGTATGTATTTTTGTCCATTTCTGTTAAAAACGCTGTGCTTTAAGGCCAATGTGGCTGGCGCTTTACACACTTGACTAGCTATGCGTACAAACCAACGAACTATACGCTTTACTTATGGCAAGTGCTCGACGACACTACCGAAAGCGTCAGTCGATCAACGGTCAGCAGAGCCAGTACACGATCTGGCGTTCGACGTTATGGGTTGAGTTGATTGTTTTGATGTTTCTGCTGCAGTCTAATTAACCAATAGGTGTTAACTGAGTAAAGAGGCGTCATGTTGACGCTAAATGATACACGGTAACCAATGTATCCTGTGGCGCGTCGCACATCATCGTCTGATTAATTAATATACTAAATTCCATGCTCCACGCATCCATTCCGTATCAGTATCGTCTTTCTATGTGTCACTACGCGACGTCGTTAGTGGAGGTGGTAATCGGGGGTGAAAAGTCGGCCATCTGTCCTGTTTTTTTTGTTGTTGAGGGATGATGACGCGCTGTTATCTACTTCACTTTGTTTTGTTCTGCAGGTTCAATCTGCTGCCGTCGGGGTAGCGGTAGCGGCAGCGGTCGAAGTCATCTTGGGACTGGGGGCAGCGGAATCGGACAGCGTGCTGTTATCATGCTCTTGTCCTGATGTGTGAGGTGGTTGCGGTGAAGAGTGACCCGAGGATGACTGAGAGCCCATAGCCAGCTTGCGCATCTGCCTGATAACGGCTGTCGCGTTATATGCTTGCTGAAATCATCAGAAACAACGTTTTTACGTATATGTATTATCGGCGACTGCATTTAAACAACTGCTGACACATTACGCGCCATCCTACCAAAAGTTCGGCCGGGGTACGATGTCGAAAACATACAAAAAAAAATATGTAGATATACACAACGTCATACGTACTCGAACGATGATTTTCACCATTGAAACAAGGCGAAAAGGCAGAGCTGTTACTAAAGCTGTTGCTAGTTTGGCAGCTAACAATAGCTACATGGCAGTCGCAATTTCATGGATACGAACAAGAGTACCGAGTAGGAGCCGACGAGAACACTATGAAATGAAACGAAAAGGAATGATTTGTCCCTATAGTAAGGCCCGACCATGTCCTGCTCTAGGCAAAGCGGCTACAGTAACTACAGTGTTTGCGGCAGTTAAATTGATATAATAATAGTTACTCTAGGAGCAGTGACTGTGTAAATATGCCTGCATTAACGCACTATGTTCAAAGAAATCATGGCAATCATTATATAGCAACATATGTATAGAGGCGTATACAGCAGAGTTGGTATTACGTCAGCTTCAAGACGTGGCCGTGTTACCTACTACAAAGGGCATGAGAGGAAAATATAGAAAGGCTGTACTCCGGCAGAATGCAACAGCTCTCCGGCGGATTTGCCCGCCGTGAGGTGACGGACAGGTCTGTAGATCTGAACCCTGGAAAGCCTCTATTCTGTGCTCTGCGCCGCTCCGACTCTGACGCCTCTCTGCCTTTCTGTTCCTTGTTCTCGCCGTTCGTTGTTGTTAACTTGGGTGGATGACGATAAGGCAACATATAGAGGGAACGAAAAAGCCTCCCATCGTTTCCTCCAGTGGAGACTGATCATAGCAACAGCGTTTGGTTAGGTAATTGAACCTTTCCAATTTTTATCGTATGATGATAATATTGTGTATAGCACTTACCCGCCATTTTGTTTTAGCGAAGTTCTTCTTGAGCTGTTCGCTGACTGAGCCATGGATGTTCTTCGACGACGCCGTATTCCCAGATATCCATGGATGGCCAAGCGCTTGTCGGCACGTGTAGCGCTTTTCGACATCGACGCAGATCAGATGACGGATAAAATCTTTCGCCGATTCACTGATATCGTCCCAATATGGCGAATCGAATTCGAAATCTCCTGTACATTTTAGTAATATTTATGTTAACATTGAAATAACGACATTTTTTTTGTTCTAAATGAAGATGTATACAAATTGGTTCGCTTTGATGCTCATATTGAAGGTCAATGGAAACCCCATGCCCACAGTATTACTCTGGTTAGCCCAAGATTGAGTACAGCAGCCTCGTAGCCCCAAGGTCCTCCGTAGCGGCCAAGAAGCGGGGTCATTTGTACATACACCTTCTCTTGTAGCCATCGTCGCTAGCAGCTTTATTTGCTGAAAAGCCATTACGCTTCGTAACGTACGCGAGCGCCAATAAGCGATCTGAATGTTTAGATTCTGCATTTGGATCTTTCGTGCCCAGCAGATAACACCAGATTTCAGTGGCTCAATTTAACACGCGGTTCCCGCTAGACAAAACAACCTACAGGTGAATGGAGAACATTTATTAGTGCTTGAGATCGGTCTTAGGTATTTTTCAACCACAAAAATTACTGGGGACGTGGCTTAAACTAGGTATGGCCTACCTGACAGAACGGCGATACCGGGCGTAAGATTCAAAACATATAGGATAGGATATCTATAAGATGTGAAACAAAGCTCGCTTCGTGCTAAACTTTAACTGTCTTACACAATTTTAACATACTTACAAACGTAAAGCTCTAATTATGTATTTTAGAACTTTCTTTAATATAAAAGAAGAGTAGCGGTTGCTTTAATGGAGATTAATTTTACAAGTGCGTTACAACCTGGAGTTTCTTGAGATATTCCAATCTACAATTGAAACTATCCTAGGCTTTCTTTTATAATACTTTCTCTTATAATATCAGAAAAACAGAACGACAGCAGCATAGAAAAATCTATTTTTTTTTTTAGATTTGCTGTTGAGGTCATTTAGAAATAACAATAACAGTAATAACTATTATTGCTAATAATAATAATTGTTGTGTAGGACGCAAGTACTGATAATTATACCTGCCCTCTAACTGCTTAACAAGGCTCTCGCAGAGGGTGCTTCTGCCACCGAACCAAAATCAGTTTACGATGCAAAGGCCAAACCTGTTTCTGGACCTTTCGCATATTATGGAGCGACACAGTGGTAGGCAAGCAGGAATTGGGGCAGGGTCTATGCAGTACTTCTACCATGGCCAGCTAGAACTGCGGGAATGCCGACGCAGAAGTCTGTCAGGGGCTAGAGCTCTTCGAATCTTCTCCGCCCCAGGCTAAACAGCGGGACAATTGCAATGCTATCCACGATCAGTTAGCTTTCCTAGCCGGTTTGGTCGTTCGATGCGTATTCTATTCGTCTCTTGGCGGGACCCGGTGAAGTGGTTAAGGAAACCCAAGGGCGTAATCTAAAACTAGTCTGATAGACAAGCACTCGATGTGCTAGCCAGTTTACAAGGCACATGCTAAACGTTGTCATCTCGTTTCGTCTATCCGTTTGGATTCTACGGTCCGAAGAGGCTATGTTTGTGTAGAATAGTGCGGACCGGTCTGCAAAGCTACCAGGCGGTCGTAGTAGCAGAGCCATCCCAATGGCATGAAAATTATGCCGCCGTCTGGCCTCGTACCAACCCCACATTCGGTTCAGTACCAACGTCAATAGCTTTTTCAAACTCTATTTATCAGCATCTGTTTATCGTGTTGCTGGGAAGGTCGAGTGATGGACGGAAAGTAGCTGGGCAAAAGGCGGCTTATTATATACAAATCTAATTGCACGCGGCTCGTTACACGTGATGTCATAAGACGACGTAAACTGCGGCTGTTGCGGTTGAGTTCTCTAAGCACAGTTTTCAGCACCTCTGCGATGTCACCTGGGTTCTCGGCAACTTCTTTTGCTTTGATTTTTTCCCTGTGCCTTTCTATCGCTGCAATGACAGAACTCCGACAAATGACAACCTGGACACGACAATCGAGCGACCAGGATAGGTTAGAAACTCCTTTAGAGAAATCATTTTCGACTTTCCTTCCTTGCTCCTCCGAACCCAGAACCAAACCAAATCTGCCGAATCCCAGATGGCAACGGCGGCTGCAAATGCTGTTTGCTGTTATCAAGCCGGCCTTACTTGACGATTTTCTGGACTCGTGCTGCCAAGCGTTTCCTACAATAGCGCCTAATCTAGCAAATATCTAAACCGTATCACCTATAATCAAGGAGGCTTTTCAGTCTAGGACAAATTTGAAACATTACCACAACCCATAGGGAAATTGTACAATGACCTTAATCTGTCCAAAGCTTTAAGCAGCTTACTTCTAAGACACCTGCTTAAAGGTAATTCGAAACGGGTGCATGTTCCTTCGATTAGTTATGAAATCTAAGTTATTAAGGAGTTTATCTACGCTGGAGTGACCACACTATACGTATTAATTCGAAAAAAATATCTGTCGACTTCTAGGATCGGTTCCAATGTCCAAATAGGCCAATGTTCTAGCAGTGTTCTAGATAGTTGGTGCCATCATTAACCACAGACCGTTGGTAGTAATGGCCATTCACCACCGCGTACATATACATGGTCTCCGACACGCTAGGAACAATCGATTCTTACTAGGAATATTAGATATTGGCTGAGAAATTCCAATTTCCTTATATAAAAAAAAGGGGAAATATCTTCCTATTTGTCGGGACTCTTAATAGCAAAGATTATCGGACACTTCGTTTGCGAGCAAATCAACCCGCTGCGCATTCAGGTTTCATTACTGATGGAACAAAGTTATTGGCTGTTTGACCTGCCAGAGTTTCTAACATCCTCCAATGACGGACCCAACTCCACATAAAAGACTCCTTTAATGGATCCCTTGTTATCACTCAGACCGTTCTATTATTTGACATTTAATTTTCTACTACTTCTTTCTCTTTTCTATTGAAGTCTAGATTCAGATTTGGCTATCGGGTTGTATAGCATACAGAACAGCTCAAGTAAACATGTTACTCAAAATAAAATAACTATATTATATATACAAAATAATAACAAACTGGTAGCTTCGCGCCATGTTGGTCTAGAAAGGCTCCAAGTACGAATTAAAGTTAGCATGGGTTTGGCCATTAATAAATCAGCCATAAAGACGAAACTTGATTCCCTAACGATCAAACATTATGAAATCTTGCCTAGTGATAACTGGACTGGCCAAGATCCTTTTGAGAATATTATTTAGTATTGTTATTTACGATATATATGTACTATATATAATACCACACTTAAGCCGTAAAACGTAAATCACAGTGAATTTCACTTCTCTCTGATGTATTTATTATTTGCCAGGCTCTGCCTAATCGTTGTTATAGGCCTGTTGTTGTCGCCGTAATGACTTCATCATTCTTTGGGATACATTGATCGTTTGTCTCGTGTACTAAATAGACAGAAAATCCACATTTTTCTAAAGTGAGTTTTCCCACATTTTGCTCATTATAACTTCAAACAACAAATCAGCAAACTTTGTTGTTTCTAAAGCCGACTGTGCAATTGCGTAATACGTCTGGTAAAACATTTGCTGAGCCTACAGAGCGTAAGCACATGAAAGTGAGGACACAACTGAAGATCATGATCTGAAGATTTACAGTTTTCAGTATTAATCTACTCAATAAAGAGGAATGCCTCGAGCGTCTTAGAAATTAGGACAGGTGATTAAAAGGCCAATTCTAGCAAACCTGTACAGACGTCTTTTGCTTGATTCACGAACGATTAAATCTACCTGCCGGAACCGACCTGGGAAAAACGTCAGTAGGAACAATTTCGGCCCCGCACGTGGACATCGTCAAATGAAGAAGACGATACAGGCGATATAGAGAAGAAACACGCTCGCTCTAGTTCGAACGCTTAGACGTACGTCGGTGAACTCGCTTGCCAATGGCCGAAACAGTCCGTGCGACGCCCCTCTGGGGTCTCGAGTTCATTTCGAAAAGTTGCGCCACGCAAAAATCTTTAGGGAATACGACAGTTTTCAATTGCCCAATATATCCGATGCTGATGTGTGTATATAGAGAATAAAAACCTGAACAGAGTGCTTATAACGTACTGAAAATAAACTGGTATTATGTGTAAATCAAGTAATGCTGCATTATGCTGCGATTACTAAAATAGCCGAGACTTTTCTAAGCTATCACCAAGATTTCGGGCCTATTTGCATGGCTCTAAGGAGTAAAGGTAATTAGTTAGTGTCAAAATAGGTGCTTGAACCCAGCCATAGTTTTTGCATGAAACAGGACCGGACATATAGAACAGTACTGCTCATCAAAGTCGAAGTATACCCAAAAGCGGCGCTGGGTCACGCGATTTGAGATCAAACTAAACTGAGGTCTAACTGATATTCTTCCCATCGTGGCCCTTATCTACTTTACATATTACATATAATCTCTATCGTGGTTATAGTAGAATTTGCATATCACACCTGATATTTTAAATGCCCATGAGCAGGCGTAATTGTGATGAACGGATATCGGAAAAGAGATCCTATTTAAGATTTCTGAATTGACTGTGTGACAACAATATCGATCGGCATATTCCTTCATACAACCTAACTTTTTGTAGGCCTACCTTTAATAATTTGAGCGAACAGGTTTGCGTCTGACTCGTCGTAGAAGGGTGGATAGCCGCACAGCAAAATGTACGCGATAACTCCCATTGACCACACATCAACGGCTTTCCCGTAAGGCTTCTGAGCGAGCACCTCAGGAGCTGAGCAGTGTCGATATTGGAAATTATGGTGACCAATCGAAGTCAGGTGCGGTACGAAAAGTCGAAAAGCATAAATTGAATACCTATACTTAATAACTGTTCATCTGTTATCCTCTCCGTCAAAGTAGCCTTCATACGCAGGACGTTACAAGATACAAAGCAAAAACAAAGCCCAATGTTGGTATAAATTATCCTTCCTTTCAATTCAGTTAAATTCAACATACCGACATAACCTGGAGTGCCGCACGCCGTCGCCATGACGCCGGAGTCCTCCATTTTTGATAATCCAAAATCGCTGATCATAATCTTGGAGTCTTCATCAGACGAGTAGTACAACAGGTTCTCGGGTTTGAGGTCGCGGTGGACGACTCCCTGTGAGTGCATATAATCAACAGCTTCAAGTATCTGCTTGATCAAGTGCGAAGCGTCCTGTTCCGTATAGCTGCCTTTTTCCACGATTCGGTCAAACAACTCACCCCCCGTTACCCTGCAAGAATATACGTATAACAGTTACGTCAGGTTTCTAGGAGTCGATCATAACAAAATCAAGCAAACGCATAAAATGCTAGCAGTGCCTTCCTTCTGATGTTTAGGACCTCAAGACAACTCGGCGGTTGCTACATCCGACAAAGTAATAAGCTACCCGCAATAGCAACACTTATCTACCAACCGAATCGATGGCAGACAGGTCACCGACTGTTAGCCAGGACTTGTCAGGCCGTCCAATTGCAATGTCCAGCTAAAGAAAACAGCAAAGAAATGTAAGTCAGCATCGGCAAGATTGGTGGAAGCCACACTCAGACCCCATGTCAGTAGTCATTACTGTAGTAACTCTCAAGATTTGGTCTGATCGATACCGGTTGTATAGCAATAGCAATAAGATCGAGTCCGCCTTGTTGATCCGATGGATGGATGAATGAATGAAGGGGACAAAGCGAATGTTGAAGGGATTTCGAAGTGAGTAGTCTCTCTAATCAGGACAGAGCCATAAAAACTACAGAACCAGTGAAAGAAAACACGAGTGCTGTTTTTTGGGCTATCAAAATTACTGAACTTGGTCTCGATATCAAATTCACAAACTTGTTTGAGGGGCCTCAGGGGTTCACGCAGGGGTCAATGTGGACAGCGCTTACTTGTCGTCTATTTCGTCTTGGTAAGAGATGCCTACTTCAGCTATTGTAGGAAGGCAGGTAGAATCGCAGTAGCAGCAAAGCCAAATGCGGAAATTCAGCATGGAGCAGATGACAGAATAACATAAGAAACACCGTTAAATATAGCTGAGCAATTTTGTTCTGCAATAAGAGCAAACTCTGCAGACACTGACAAGGCATGTCTATGTAGAGAAGCACCGTAACATTTAGCATACATTTATGCCCATAGTAGATGTTTTTCAAAACTGAATAATGCCGAATCGAACATGCAGCGTTCCTAAATTCTGTCGCCTCCCCGCCGCTACTAATATTATTATCGCGGCTTCTGAGATCGCTGACTCTTCCCACTACAACCACGATAGGTGCTACAGAAGGCATGCCTCGAAACACGCGTATGTTATGATCTTGTCAGATTAATACTCGCTGGAATCCCCAAAGCGTGCATTGAGACAAGAAAATAAATAGCTTTTCTGTGCCCCTATACTTCAATTTTCCGATAGCAGCAGGCAACAGGCACCAAGAAAACGTTGACGCCCCCTACTATAATTAGCGATTTTAGACAAACAAGAGGCTTGTGGGTCCATTGTTATTTAAAAATAAAAAGTGATGAAAGTGATTATGAACGCTAGCAACAAACTCGAAACAGAAGTTGCCGGGACTCTTCCAACCAAAGCGATAGTAGACTCTTCGACATCGGCGAAGAACTATCCCAAGGCGACAGCAGCAGCAAGCGTCCCACAGGCGTTGCATACAAACCGTACACGTACAAACGACGAGCAGATCATCACGATTACATAAGCTAGATGTAGCATGGAAAGCGGCCGAATTCAAGGAACATGAATGGCGTCCGGAAAGCGCATTAGATAAGGTGGTAGTCCCATACTGATCCCTTTAACCTGTGACGATCGCAGCAACCGCGTGACGGTGGCGGTGGCTCACACATTACGGCTTTTGAAGCGCCACCACGGAACCCGAATAAAGCACAAAGGCATCGTCCTTATGGTCCCTCAGCCTTCAGCCCTTTGTCCTCAGCTAAGTGTGGTTGAGCTACAGACATGCTAGGCAGTAAAGAGAGAAGCAGCAAAGCTATGTGGCTTTTACCACCAAAAAAGAGAGATGAGAAGCTGAGAGCGATTCGTGAACTTCTAGGAGTACCAGGTGGACAAAGCAATGAACGAATAACAGACTCGTTCTTTATTTATTTTTGAGATAGGAAACCGAGGACTTTTTTGCGCTGTGATGAGCCTTACGCATATAACTTGAAGAAAACAGTGCTTTCGAATACATGGTATCCGGGTAGTTGGTAGTGGATCTCTACTGAAGCCTCGAACAAGTCAAGACTAGCGACCGGCCGGAGATACAGCTTTCCCTTTTCAGCAAGAATAGCGCAAGCTTCGATCAGACACCTGGTGATCAGAAGCTTCGGCAGCGGCAACGTGCTTTCTTTGCTTCATCCGCGTTTGTTCACATTCAATAGCTAAAAGCAGGCAGGACTTTTCGAATCTTTCTGCAGCTGACTGGCTGGATGCTGTCCTTTTTCAAGAAGCCTTTTCTTATAGGACCGTACGTGCTTGAAGGAATTATTACGACCACCTTGCTTGCTCTACTGCCGGGTACTTGTATCTGCCTTGCGTTTTGCTTGTCGTTGTAAAGATCCAGATAGGGTCGCCAGACAGCTAGTTTGCCGGTCCGCCCGCCCGCCTACCCGCCCCATGCTCTCTATAGACTTCGCCTCCTTTGAATACCACTCTGCGTCAATTTCTAAACCACGGCGACTCCCATAGCTTCCACAAGAGTGACTCGTTGGGTTGCTGAACCTCATTTGCTCTCGCTTTCTCTCTCTCTCTCTCTCTCTCTCACTATATATATATGTCCTTTGTTCAACTCCTGCTACCGCCATCGACGCGGCATAAAAGGGAACTCCAGTGCGACAGCGTTCACGGTGACGAAGCGGGGAGTAAAGGATGAAGAAGAGAGGCTAGGGGGAAACGTTCCTTAGACGTGCTAAACGAACGAACATGTAGCGCGAGAAGGACAGCTGAGAAGGAAGTATCAGAGGCAGCCAGCTTTCAACTAGACAAAAGTCAGAAAGGTAACGCTTCCTAGCGTTACCTTTCATCGCTTGCTTGCGGTAGCGCGCGGCATGGAAAACACGACGGTGCGAGGCGAACAGAAACGGAACAAGATACATTGTGAAGGGAGAAATTGCATGCTCTCTTGGTTAGCCATATTAGCTGTTGCTGCTGCTGCTGCTGCTGCTGCTGTTTGATGTAGCTGGAAAATTCGCCACTTTAAGCTGATCATACAGTGCATAGAAACATTTTGTAAAAATCCGCTTTACGATGTGTGCATACTGAAAATAATCTCTTCTTCGTTGTCTATAGTTGATAACGTAAAAAGCTTTCTTCAGGTGTTTATCAGTGCTTTAAAGACATGATGCTTTACTCTCCCACCTGCCCTAGCTACTATAAACCATACGGGACAAGATATGGTACTTCTTTTCCCGGCTAAGTTCAACATTCCCTTTGAACCAGTTAGTTTTCCTTTTTTATTAAGGAGTTATTAAGGTAGTGTTATTAAGGAAACACTTCCGCTCCTTTGAAAACTGGCAGAATCTCAACAAATCTATGAAATTAAGGAGTCTGCTTGTTACTTCCATTCCTCTCGTTCTCCCTGTTGTTTGTTTTGTGGCCTGATATAGCCTAATATATAACGGTTAACTAGGCAACCCCGCTAAAGAAATTCGCGTGCAAGTAGTAATAAAAAAGCCTGCGAATTGTTGTACCAGAATTGTCACTATTGCTATCGTCGGCTAGAAACACCGACCTGCTACCTTCGTTGGTTTAAAAATCGTTCATCTAAAAAGTATACCTAAAAAATAAGTACACTTTATACATTGCTCCAAAGAGCTAATGATGAAACAAAGACCTTTACTATTCCATTCTAATCTAAAGATTGATTTGCAGGATCGTCAAAAGGTGCTAACTAATGCTAACAAGGTTACGACCGTTACGCGATTGTATGTGACCGGGGCGGCGCTGCTACGTCAACTATAACTGATGAACGCCACGAAAAATTATTTGCAAATATTTATAATTGTAAAAATGAGACATGACTGAAAAACAAGGAACGGATAGCTGCCCGATTTCATAGGCGTATTGAATAAACCCCAGTTAAGTCCAGCAAGACCCATTCCGGTTAGACTACTAATGGGAGGAAATTTTTGATGCTATACCTAAAAATTGGTGAATTCTAAGGTTTACCCATACGAGCATGACAAAATTGACAGTGCTAAATAAAAAAATGTGTTGGCCTACCGTTGGTGACCATTTTTGCCATCATTAAAATACTTTTTCAAAAAATCGTTTATCGAGTCAACCTAAAGATAACAGTTGTAGCCATAATTTTGCTACTATTTAGGGGACTTTAGAAAATATTGCAGTTTGTATTATCTTAATGTATGTTCCATTTATACTAAAGCGTTATCTCTGAACATTGAATTTACGCGTTGCCCTGTATTTTGCAGGAACTCTCCGCTGACATGTTTTGCTCATAACGCCATGCATCTTCATGGTAATAGCGTACTTTTATGCTGTACTTTGATAGTTGCGTTTGACAGATGCATTCTCAGCATTTGTTATTGTTGGTTATCTGAGCACGCGAGTACTTCAACGTTTTTACCACTAAATGCTGCTATAATATTCAGAGTTTCTATAGAGAGATACTACTACAAGTTCCCAATAGATGATGAATAGAGAAAAGAAAAAGCCAATACAACATTAACATCGTGTAAGCGGAACTGTTTCAAAGGAAAGGACAATGACGCCGCCGCCGCCGCCGCCGTCGTCGACATCATCGTCAGCAAGAACCACACAGTTCCTATGAGGAGCTAACTCTGGGCGTGTAACAGCCCGCCTCGTAGCGGTGTAAGGCTGTGAGGGATGAGCCCGTTAATGTGTCACGAAGGAAGAACTTCTATCGTACGTACTACTGAAAAACGATAGGAAAGAATTCAACAACACGTTATCCCCTCAATGAATAGACTTCGTTTGTTTCGAGTTCGTGTTGTAGTTTGTATCATTTATTCCATTTTGTTCTGTGCCCTCAAATTTAGTCATCTGAGTAGTAAATATAGCAAAACAAGGGGTATATAGCGTACTAAAACTGATCTATTCTATCTTTCTCCAGTTTGTTACGGATACGCAAGGCCTTAGGTATGACATATGAATCGTTGCCAATCGTTCACTGTATCAGAATAAAATTTTTATCAATTTAGCAAAAAGACCAACAACGCGTCATATAATTGCCATCTAGTCTGTATACGGTGTTCCTGTGATGGCGCTAAGTTCAATTACTCTTTGCCTGGTACCATTAGGGACACGTGGTAATCTGGCTCTGGATAGTCGAAGCGTGTGTCGACACGCTTCGTTTTGTATTAGAAGCCAGCTGGCTAATGGAACGCGTAACAGCAGTGTCGAACATTTAATCCTTTTAAAAGACCGTGACCATCATTCAGCGGTGGTTTGAGCTTCGACCTGTCTTAGGTTGGTGATACGTGAATCATGCGTACGGTACGTCTTCGTATCGTTGTTTAAATGAGCATAGGCCTATCTGAGTCTATTCCTATAACCTTAATTAACACTGCCGCGGTGCTGTGGAATGTGCACAGGAGACAATATAATCAATATATCTAATAGTTGCAATACCAAGCGTACCAGTTGTTATATCACTTACGCCATCTCGCTTCTGCCATTAATCCTGTGGCGCTGAACTGATATACAAGTAAGGCCTGCTGTTTAAAAATGTTGTCCACAGTTCTGAATGGATTAAATATGTAGGTGATTAGACAGGCTTTTTTCATGACCTAAGACAAGCAACGGTGGCCACAGTTAGGCAGCAAGGAAACACGATTACTACTGCTTGCGGTGTACACCTTCCAGTCATGCATCGACGCCTTGTGTCTGTGTTAGCATCTGGTAGCTCGACTAATGGGTATTTTTTTTTATATATCTATATACAAACTATAGACAACGTCTGCTAAGTTCAAGGAGGCAAGATTTAGATAGGAGTTACCAGATTTCAATTAGCCTTACGTGATCCTTGCGTTCTATGCAGCTTTTTAAGGTATCTTTACTTCTACAGCTTTGAAAAATACAGTACCTTTGTTAATAAAAGCCTCGACTAAAACTAGGTATTGCATGCCATACTCCGTAGTGGTTGTTTCAAACCTAATCAAGTACCTAACGGCACCAATGAGATAGTAGTCTATTGGTCTTCATCAGGGTGAAGTCGTTCGCATGTCTGTTCTGTCTTCATACCTTCACGCTGTTTCTTGCATTGCACCTATGCGCTAATTTAGACTTTTTTTTTTTCTAATTAAATATAGGTTATTTCAAAGGGAAAAATTAATCAAAAGTTAGCTGGCTATTAAAACAAAAACAACATCCCTATTATAGATATTTTGTACAATTCGATTTTTTTTTAACTTCAGGCGTGCAACTTCCTTCAATTGTAGCCTTTTCACCATCCGCGCGAGGTTGTTCCATGCAAAAAACACGCGATTTACAATGTGTCATGAGGGTCCATAACCCACCCAAAACCAGCGACTGTATTGATGATGGCAGATCCAAAAATAACGCCGATAACGATAGGATATACAGTACAGCGGCGAATAAGTGCTCGTTAAGGAAGTACTAAAGTTATAGCAAAAAGCAGCGTAAATCGCGCCGTAAATTAGCGTAAATTAGACGACTTTTCATGGCACTGTCGTAACAAATAGAGTTACGATAGGCAGAAATCGCCTCGATATGTTGCGGTATGAGGATTTGGTTTCCGCAAACCGCCGGCTGTCTCGTGCTAGTTTTTATAATGACGTGCTAACGATGCATATGTGACGTAATTGTTATTTCGAAGAACGTTGCCTGTTTTTAAATTAGGCGTGCGCAGCGTGTGACACCCTTGAAGCAGGTCTAGGATACTGCTTGCGTCTGTGTTTCCTTCCGTGGCTCCCAATTAGTAGCTTGTCTTAATGAACAATGACGAAGTCGTGTGAACCACTTCATATGGTAACCTGCGCGTTGTAAGTAGCGATTTATGCTCATTTACCACCTTAGAAAAGTAAAGATTAGCTTCATGCATAGCTCCCCACTTCGGGTATGGAAGGAATTAGGTCCAAGCTAAGCGCCCCTTGACGTTTGTTGAAAACGAAGAGATCGTCGACAACGTCAAAATAGTCATTTTACAATAAGCAATAGGCAGCGTTATGCCAAAAAATAATACTTTTATGAACAGACAAAATAACAGTTCTACACGATAACAGACAGAACCTCTCAGGCTACCGGGTAGAAAATTTTACCGTTTTAGACCGACGGACGCATCAACTGAGAAGTTAGGACATATGGCAGGACGCACAGGCTGACAGACCATTTTCGGTCTGTCGGACCTAGTCGAGCCGAATGTTATTACATGCTAAATGTTAGAAAATTCATTTGATGGATAACCTATCCGATTGAGGAAAAAAATAAAAGCATCGAACTTGGATCCCGTTACCGAATTCAAATATATTAATTGTTTCCGCGATACTTCAGGTCCTTCACCCGTTCAATTGATCGGTACAGCTTCCCCAAGAGGTGTATGGAGCACATTATACTAAACAGAAAGTATTTCGGCTAAACGGAAAGAAAAAAACAAACATAGAAAACTCCGATTTCAATCCTTATGGTTGATATATATGGTCAATAGCTACCGCTAAGTCATAAGCCTTTTAAAGTGAATGTTATTCATACTAGTAAAGGAAATCGACGATAATTCAATACTCGAATTTAAGCTAAGTTACCGCACTCAAACAAAAAATGTCTATGAATGGAACTAGCGGTAAAATCTAAAGGACGAACTATTTTCCACTTACTCAGAGATTTTTAGTGCGTAATAACTAGCGCATTCTCTATTCTAATGGTCTATAAAAATACTAAAAATTAAGAATTAAAAACAAAACGTCATTTGCGAAATAGATAGTCATCAATAGTGAGTGTAGTATCACTTACAGCTCCATGACGAGGTAGACCTTATTTTTGTCTTCATACGTCTCGAGCAACTGGACAATGTTTGGATGTTTGAGCTTCCTCAGCACCTTGACTTCATTTTCAAGCGAGTCCTCTTTTCCTCTGAGGGCTTTCTTGTCGATGCATTTCACCGCTAACATTTCTCCTGCGCGTTCGCGGCTTTCCGCGAGCACTACCTGTGAGAATGCGCCCCTGCAAGAAGAACGCGTTACATATTCGTACAGCATGTATGCACAATACCTGCCAAGGGTCTATTATAAAAATTATGTGTTTCGCGCATCACTACCTAACGTACGTACATAGCGATCGAGTTACGTTACTAGCTATAGATAAACGCTTCATACCGTTCATAGATTAGAACAAATAGTTACGACACTCGTTGCCAGCAGGGCTTAGCCCCATGGCCTGGCTATCCTCAGAGCGAACCCAACTGTCAAGTAATAAGCATCACAATAGCAAACACGTTTGTATCCGGAAAACCTTCAAGGAAATCATGGATCGTTGTTTTTCGTTGTGACGTTGGTCTTCTATCTAGTCAGGCAAGCCTTCTATGCTAACGAAATAAAGACTCCCACTATAAAGATGGGGAGTGCTTACGTATGGTCAACAGTGGCGTAAACAGCCGCAAACATTTCAAGGGCAATGACGTTTCACGTGAAATCATCCGATATTTGCCACGTACCTCACTCGGATTCAATTCGGCCTGCTTTTCTGTACTATTTCCCCTCAACAGCAGGCACCTCCTGCCGATAGGTCAACGGACCTTTACGTAATCGGGTAATCGTACAAACGTATGTGAGCAAAGATTCGCGCGTACTACACCGACTGAGTGTATAGCACTTGCGCCTTATGTCCTGCAGTTGTCAGTGGTGCTCCACGTAGTCAACTTTAGTGGCATTTCCGAGGTACTGCACACCGTTTTCAACTGCATTGCTGAACATGGCATAGCAGCTGAACTTAAAATCAGCGGGCCGATACAGCAGTTTGCCTATGTACATTTCTAGTGTTTTCCGTTATTTAGAGATATACTAACAATGTAAAGCTGCCCGTCTCAACAGTTTATCTTATTACCTATCGTTAACAATGGAAGATCTCCTGATTCGCCCAATCGGCGCCTGGAATCATGCAGATGATAACATTCTTACCGTGTTGGAGTTAATTATAATAGACTAGTTATAATTTATAATTCAGTTTTTTCGACCTCAGACAGCTTCCAGGAATGTAGATCCAAGCTAGTCTACAGTCCTTGGATGCCCAAATATGCATTGGAACAAGACGTACACGCATTCAAAAATAAACCCATAGATTACGGTGCTCTGATGCACACTGATGTACAACAATAACATGTAATTATATATTTGATGAGCAAGTGACATGAACGATTGGCTACTGAAGAGAAAATTAGAAGATTAGGTAACAACTTAGAGCTGAGGCCGTTTATATGTATGTATGTATGTATGTATGTATACGTACATATAAATCCACTATGACTGGCCGATCACGTCGGCTTAGACAGTAAATTTTTCGTAACATATTACTCTGCCATAAGTCGCATACTTCGTATGCATAACAACAAAAGCGTCTGATTCAAACTGATCTGTATGAATATAAAAAAAAAGGACCGGAGCGTATTTGTGCGCACTTTATTGTAGGGGTACTGACCCATTTTTTGAACAGTTCTGTCTTCATTTTCGTCCTCCGCATCATGTCTGTCAGATTGCCTGCCTTCGGTTTGATCAGCTCAGATCACTGGGTCGACGGGACGAGTACACCAGCTGCTACGAATCGTTTCGGTTCGTGGTTCTTGCAATCGATAATCAACGAAGACCTGTGGCCAATGAACGACCTCGATTGTAAGTTAACCGACCCTGTCTTTAGTACCCAATTGTTCACGCCACTTGCTTATCCACATTAAACACCTTTTCAGGCCCTTCTTACATTTACTAACCACTCAGTAAGCTTTTGTGCGGACGCTACAAAGGCTTAATCGGTTAACGGTCGAGTGAAACTATGAGAGGCTTGTTCTGCAACGCGAAGGTCGATCTATTTAGTAAGAAAGCTCGCTGTTTTGCTCCTTATTGCAGAGAATGCATGTCTACGAATTTCCACGAGATAAAGCTTTTCCCCTACAGACTGCTACAAGCGACTGGTTTCTGTCAGATAGCCTGAAAATTGAAAGACGACGGCATGAGAAATCACGTATATGACGGCAGTATCCCGATCGTGCATAATCGCTCTGTGCCATTTTCCTGTGAGTTGAGTTCGTTTATTCGGTTTGAATTCGCAGGTCAGAAGGACTGCACAGAAAAACATTTAATCTTCACCCACCTGTGAGCTCCCTTCATAAAAGGATGATATTTCCTATTGCATAAGAACAATAGAATTCCTTTAATTGATTCCCATCAACAGTTATCTAACTGTTGATGTACTAGCAGTAAGGGACCGATATCGATCAACTTTTCACCGACGAATCTGTGAGTTTCAACAGAGTCAAATATTCGGTGCAAGCGCAAGAAGAGTTGCTGCTTAAAAAGGAAGCTCAAAGGACGCGTGGGTTGATTGGATTTAACTACATAATCCCTGTAATAATAATCCCAAATAATGCTCGATACAAATTTCAGCGTAATGTTTTGTACGAGCATCAGACCGAGAAAATGACGACTGTCGTCTGTAAAAGCCTCTGCGGAGGCATATAATGATTTCGGCAAAATATATCTTAGAGATGGGAAGCGTAAACATAACGAAATAGCGCCTGATCGTAAGCAGCTGGCTGGAAGTATTTACTACGAGCAGACGACGATTTGCGGCGGTATCCGGCTGGCATAGCACGTCGTGCGCACACACACGGAGGCATACAAGATCAAGTATGAGCCATGAATTCGTGGCTTATATCTGTATCTTCTCCACTTGTCGCTAAATTTTATAATTTTTTCTATCGACTTATAAGAAAACACAATATGACGGATGAATAGTACAGGTTGTTGAATTGTGCCAGCTACTGGGAGAAACATATTTTCATTACAAACACGTCCGTAGAGTCGTTCATTTGAAACAGCACTGCTAGTGCCTTGAGTAATCGTGTCCCGTAAGGAGTCTATTACAGCATCTGTGACACGGAACATTTTGTCAGACTTGTGACGTTAACAGCTTGTCTAAACTTATGGCAATGTATTTATAAAAAGAGTAATCACATGAATATAAAGGTGGTAGTGAGCCAATTATGTCTGAAATCAGTGGAAATTGCCATCTTGGCTAAGTCTGCTCGCTGAGGTAGAATTCATGTGCTTCCGCCTTGAAAAGTTTAATCATAGAATATTATAGTCCCATTACGATTCCTCGAATCTTAAAGGCCAAAACACAATGACATACTTGTACATAAAATAGTTTCTTTACGTATTAACATGGAGGCACTTCAGCTCGGAACCGATGTTGTAGTTATGCTAAAGGTACCCCATTTCTTTCTGCGTCGAATAGGTACGAGGCTTCAGACATATTGTTAATATGATGGCCTGCTGTTAGATCGTTTAGAAAGCGCTGGTCTCATACGATTATAATACGTTATAGCACTATAGCATATAAGTCACGCACCAGCTTCAGTAAGTCCTAAGCAGGCTGTTCCTACTCAGCTCCTACTGTTGGCCCTTTTCTTTTTAACCCATTATACCCTTTTTGGCTCTATGAAATGATCGTAGGTCTCGTCTGAGATAGGGTGACCACCGTTAAACGAAGTTCCTATGTCAGTTAAACCGTCCCTGCACGACGAGAGGGGCGTAGTCAGCATAGGCACTAGACTAGCGAACTTCCGGATGGTAACAGACTTGCCGCATTACAAAAAACGGAAAAGTGAGGGAAGGGGATGAACAAAGAGACAGAACAGGTAAAAACCTAAATACAATCAAGAAGGGTTGTCATAATCTCGACATCTTCGACATTCCTCGACGTTAAGTGTGCTACGATGAGATTCATTCCTCCCCCGCTTCCGGATGCCTCGTTATCGTTTTCTTAGTTTGTCCTCGATGGTCTGCAAGTTTTCCCTAATGAAAGTGGAAAGTTCCTCAACAAAGCGGATACTACAAAAAGGACTTCGAAATTGCGGTGGTGCGACAAAGATAGTGTGACAATATAAAGCCGACAGGGGCACACAGTGGTATAGGATCCATTATTTTTCAATACTTGACAAATGAGCTACAAAGGTTGCAGCTGTCTATATTAGCACACAAGCCTCATGCCTTCAGGGATCCTTACGGAGCTTGGGCATCAGTTCTTCACGAGCTAATAATCTCTATGGTTTCTACGGCCCAAGTCCCTCCTGCTTCGTGCTTATTGACTAAGGGTAGAGTCGGCTCTCCGATGTATATACTGCGTACGTCTTACGTCGTCTGTAAAGGCAATGATCCAAGCTATTTAAATGACCTCAAGTAAATCAGATATGGTAGTTGGTATAATAAACAGAAGTTTGAAGTCTCCAAGCTCAAACGAACGAGCAAATGTACAGACCTGTTGGATTGAACGCGTACTGTAAACGAAAAGTCTCAACCAAGTCAATAACGACGTACCATGAAAATAGAAAAAGAGCACGATCAGAAAGAAGAAATAATAGCTTAGTAGAAAGTATGTATTGAGTACTGGACCAGATGGCTGGTTTTACTTAGCCGTGATGCTCAAAAAGATGTTGCAGGGAATTTAAAGGGGCTTAAGCTGAAGAGGTACGGCCCAACGCGGGTGTATGATGAGGCGTTTTATCAAAAACGAAGCAATGCAGGCTATGCAAAGACGGGCCGATTAACCCATTGTGACACGACACCGATCAGCGATGACGAACTAAGTGTCATCGCCGTTAACTTTTCGTTGGCCTTATTCATTGCATATAATCATGCTCGTGGTCGCAGTTGTTCTTACCTAAAATCACCACTACACCAGGTTGGCGCCACTCACGCTTGGCTTCGATATAGAGCACTTGTTTGCTCCTTCGTTCCCTCAGTTTTCTAACCCTGTTCATCAATCGCCCCATGCCTTGGCATCATTTACCTCGTTTCCTTTTATAACTGCGATTGGAGCCCATTTACTGGCGCTTATTTCGACGGCTGGTCTATCAGCGAGCATCTTAGCGAATGGAGTCTTTATCGGGACTAGTGAGCTGACTGTTGGTAGCACTGCTTCTTTAATCAAGTCAAACAGGCCTCTATTCCCAGGGCACATTCGAAACGTACCTGAACTATGAATCAATTTTATGTAATCTTGTCATTTATTTCCTAATTAGCTTGCCGTCACCTTAGAATACGTTAGGAAACGTTCGAAATCATACCTCTTTCTGAGAAGACATGTGGCATTACTTTTCTAACCTCATACGGTTAGCTAGCCAATGGAACTCTCACGATAGAGCACGGCGAAAGCTCTAAGGGGCCAATCTTTCGTTACTATAAAAGCCGTAAAGACCTCACAGCTAACGGATATATATTACATTGTTGTACTTTCTCCATAGGCGACTTTCAGCATACAGATTTTCTGTGAAAATAACGAAGGATTAGTACAAGAGATCCACTCACTTAACTCGTCTTTGACAACTTCAAAATCGTTTTTCAATACCCGAACAAGCGACGTGATAATAATCCGGCTGTACGCCGCTGAGAGGCACATTTCACATGGTACCGAGAGAAGTGCCGGGCACATTATAAGATAAGCCAACGCCGCTATAATAGATTCTCACGCAATCGGGCGATCAAGTGCAATACGTTGGATAGCCATCCCTGTCTCCCATGTCCAGTTTGACTCAATTGAACCACGCAGGAAAGCAGACCGATTGTACTGCAGTTGTATGATGGATCCCTTTTGAAAACCAAAGCAATCGTAGGAAAACCACTACAGTGTTACACATCGCATAAGTCGTTCTCGGGTCCCTGCATTTTGCGGGCCAAGTTGATTCTATATATCGAAGTGTTTCCC
This sequence comes from Varroa jacobsoni, assembly GCF_002532875.2. Taxonomy (NCBI): domain Eukaryota; kingdom Metazoa; phylum Arthropoda; class Arachnida; order Mesostigmata; family Varroidae; genus Varroa; species Varroa jacobsoni. Next base: position 54,430 of record NW_019214447.1, read on the forward strand.
ACCTAGCAACCGTCGACCAGCATTCAAGTTAGATAACATTGTGCTTTCGAGAATAGGGCGAGCTAGAAGCTTTCTGTTAATGTGTTGGTAAGGAAAAAACAAACTAGGGTAGTTACAAAGATACGCGATACAGACAGCTGCGAAATGATCAGGAACCCATCAGGTCTTATAGACTCCCTTATCCATAAAGGTGAAGGAGGAGGCGATAACAAACAATGGAACAAACGGCAACGGGGGACGGCTATCAATGCCGTCTTGCCGACATTTGGACTGCAACGGCCGTAGACTCGTAAAGACACGGCAAGGCTACGTACGCTTCTACGATGAACGTACTCGATGCATATATAGTGAGTACGCATCGAAAAACGTAAGCTATAGGATACACCAGCATTTACCTTGTGTGAACGAATTCCGTTAACGTTACACCAAGCCTAATATACATCATAGTTCAATTACAGATATTCACTATTCCGTTCTGATTCTCCTGAGATCCTGCAGTACCAATTGCGTTATCCTGTCACGGTACTTCTATATCCTTCGTCAGCATTTGTTGCGTTGCAGGTAACCAGCCCTAAGTACTCCGTCCTCCCATCGGAAGGTTTCACTAGTTTTACTACCGCACTGTTATTATTTACCTGTTATAATGTTTGATCTCTGCTAAACTCGATCCCTAGCATAGATTATTCCTCGATTACAGGCTGACACCTTAATAGGCGTCATGCTCTCTCGTAAAACCCTATTGTATTAATCTTTATATCTTATTCAATTACGGTACCCGTAAGTCCTCGAATTTTCACTCTCGTCCCAGGACTCTATTATCTGACAGAAATGTGTGATCGCTCTAATGAAAAATGGATTAGTTGGCTTGAACGAATGTCCCAATAACGTTGTTATTTTACCCTATTTAATCCAACATTTCAAAATCTTAGGTAAATTTTACTTTTACTTCTATGTTAATCTCAACCGTGGCGCGGAGACAAATCTTATCTAATTTTTACGATTATTACGGTAACGATTCTTTGTTACTGTATGTATTCTATTTTCCTACGCCTCGGAAAGAAGTTTTCATACGGTAAAAACATGTGAAATTCCGAAACAATTTATACTTCATCAATAATTTCGTAAATTAACCGAAGTCAGATCAGGAGAAGTAGAGTGTCTGCACACTCAGTGAATCTGAACTGTGACGCTTCATATGGTACTAACTGTGAACGATCTGGGTAAAAATCATTATTCTGCTGGTACATCAGAGACTTCAAAATATAAAAATTATACTCCAAACCAAACCTGTGTGCGTATTATTATTATTATATATATTTTAGAGCCTCAAAAAAAATAAAGAAAACAAAAATCAATCGAAAGATTCTACAAACCCTTCAGCGTTGCCGAGTAAATTATCAAGAATGGGTCAGTTAGCCCTAATTAATAGTATTTTCTATATAAACTCCTCCCGAGGGAAAAGTAGTCATTTATTCGGGAAACGATATATACTGAGGTCATTTGGTTCGCAAATTAGCATTGTTCCCTTTCAGAAAGGACAAAATATTCGCTTTTCACGGTCAGAAAATAAACTGGGATTGTTCCTACTTCATCAATCAACATTTCCGATCAATTCCGGTAAAAAAATCATTCCTTTTGTAACTAAATCACGAAAATGGGAAGAATAACACTGTATGGACCTGATAAAAAACAACGAACCCTTCAACACAAACCCTTCACAAATACGCAACGATAAATATGGAACATGTTAGATAGACTTTAGATGGATGAATACGTTTCATTGGACAGGTGATACCTAGTCAACTTGATTCAGCCATCGTTATATGAATGCGCTAGCTTCAGAAAATATCGAAAAAGGATACTATATAATATAATACATTCAATGCATCTGTTGCAGTCCCCCGTTACGGATCAGCCCGGTGTATCTCCTTTGGACGAGAAGGATAGCTTTCTGTTGAACGCATCTGCATGAAAAGCTCCTACCTACGTACATCGATATACTCCTATACTACTAATAACAATAATAATATAAATACGTTTTTATACGTCTTTCGTATCGAAAAAAATGACCTATGCATCCTCGTTATGGCTTCGGTTGGCTAACGGGTACAGTTCGGCCTTCGTTTTTCCGTCACGCATAAGCAATAGTGTTTTACTCTTAGATCTTTTTGATCGCGTCTGTAGTTTTTTCTCTGCCGTGTCTTGTAATTTGCAATTCTCCCCTCGGATGGCCTTCCTTGCTCCGGCGCTAGCGAACAATATACACGCCAACGGATGTACATGTCTGTAGGTGTGCAATGCTTATGAAAGGATGCTGAATGTCTAGCAAGTAGGTACGCAGCGGTGTCAAGATCTGTTCTGTATGTCTGTGATGGCCCGTGGTGGACCATTTCTCGTCGCCGTGACAGAGACTGCTGTTGCCGCAAGAACACATGAACGAGCGTGGCTTTTTTCTGTAGCCAGCGGCTACCTGGCCGCTCTGCCAGCTACAACGTACCCTTACAGCGTGCAGTGTGACAACAGACAATGGCAGCAGTAGCAAAAGTACCATAGCGAATTCCCGGGGACAGCCAAGCTCCACTCAGAACAAGACCCTGGGAAATGTGCTTTGATCGAAAGCGACACGAATCAACTCATCGGGAATCAATATGTCCCGATGGTCCAATCTCCATCTTTTGGCAGAACGGAACGGGGTGCAACGGAATAACATCGGTCCAGCGCGATCTATCCCACTGTTACTGCTGTTATTGCTGGAACAACCAACACACCACAAGGTCAGCACGATACCAGCCAATGATTCAAGGCGAGAAATTTTTCTATTTTTAGCCCACTGAAAAGATTGTTCTACTGTTTTATGGTGCGTATATTTGTAGAAGACAAGAATGATGCTGTACCATAATGCCATTCCTATCAGAAGGTCGGATCATGAATTTGGTCAAATAGACAGTTGTATTGTACGGTAGGCCGAACTTCGGTTTCAAATCGGTCTCTAATCTGATAGAAGTCTGATGTTCCATACGATCGTCTATGTGAATTCGGTTCCATCGAACGACCCCAAAACCTTAAAAACAAATGTCGGATGTGCTGGGCGACCAACGACGCTTTCAATTGTGCCCAACTTTCATGGTCTTTGATATTACTCTGATAGCGCCCTTGTTAGTTTGTACGTTCGAGATATTTGTTTCCCAATGCATATTGCACTATAGACTATACTTCTCAGCTAATTAGCTGTATGATAAGGTATTATGTACCGGGTAGTGCAGCCATTCGGTTGTACTCTGCAAAGAATTTAGTTCTCTACGATAATTCTATGCAGTCCTTTTTAAGGGATAGCTAGGTCAAAAGAATCAAATAAGCCAAAAATGCAAACAAGCTAGAACGTTTTGTTGTTACAGTTGTAGTATGAAATCTTTTTAAAAAATCCCGGACCCCGGGGCTCCCCCTAATCTTGGAGATTTGGTTAGTTGTGCTCTAAGCATTTTTTAGCTGCTTAAGGTTCCTCTACTAAAATTTAGTCAAATAATGGAATTCGAACTTTCCGCCAGCCAATAACGACTGCGTTCTCACGATTCGAATGTTAAGGATGAGTAAATACAAGAGAGGAACCACCGTCGACCATTACTGCAAGGCATACCTCACCAGTAGTAACTGAAGTGTTTGGTCTTATATACCCTGTCGCTAAGTTACGAGGAAATTACTGCAGCCAGCGTCTTGAAAGATAATACTAACATTACTAGTTATTTTTGGTACTATTATATAATCATCTATAGATTAGCACGGCAGTAGCAAGGCCCCTTTTGACTGTAAAAAGGTTTCAGGCTGAACCTACCTGACTATAACACACGTGCCTGCCGCGACCAAGTACGGACATTCGTTGCGAAACTTTGCACTCACATTAATGGTTTACTTCTTCGTGACGCTTAATAATAGATAAATTGATTTCGGCACAGTAGACCGATAGAACGCCTCTCTGTCGCGGAAGATCTGGTTTATTTCATGTAATACTAAATAATAATAATAATAATATTAGAATTAAGCACTGGCGTAACTCGAGGCGTGCCTAATCTCACCATGGTGACGGACCATGGTCTTCTTCGCTTGCAGTCATTCGCATCATCACGCCGTGCTTGGAAAGCACGTAGGCTGCAAGCCTGTGCTATCATATCGCATAAGTGGTTTAACTAACCCATATATGATGAACCCATATAACAGAATATGTGATAATATAGTCGATAGTCTGTATCATAATGTGTTGTATTTGTATCGCACGGCCAGTTTCTTACAGAGGTAACTTAGATTTTCGATCGGATACCGCTATCCGTGACGGCCAATGACGAAGACAATAATTACGATTACGCCATGAAATGGTCCAGTGTTGATCATTTTTACCGACTCTGGTTCATTGTTTTTATCCAGTTCACACCTTTCCAGTTATGGAAAGCTCAATACATTTTAAGACAAAGTCCTAAGTCAGGCATATCGAATATAAGTGATGATATTAAACGAACTTGTAGGACACAGCTGTTGAACCATGTCTAATAATAATAACCCTGTTCAACCGTTCTGGCTAACATCTATTTGATTCAAAAACATAATCCTTCGGCGAAAACATAACATCACGCGTTAAAAAGCACATGTTCCTTTAAAACATGTCGTTCCACGGCTTCGTGATGCGTTTCTATGGGCAATGCGACGTTCCTATCGAACGGCCCATAGCGCACATACGGACACACGGTGGCCAATTAGCTCAGAAAAGGAGTAAATAAATAGGTTGGATTCCCCGAAACAACAAATGCGAGATTGCCGTCCCAGCAGCCCTCAATTGCACCAGGCCATAGAGTATGCTTTGGCCTATTTACAGCGGGCTTATACACTATCTTTTCTCCCGTCCCGCACCATGTTTTCTTTTGGTGTCAGTAGAAGAAGCGTTTATCCGCCTACAGTTAACGTATGTGCTCAGAGTCCGGCAAGCAAACACCTTATTTTTGGAGTTGGTTTCCCCATGACTCCGAACCTTTCATGGGTCCACCGTTCTTGGTGCTGCAAATGACAATCCGTAACAGATCAAAACTGTCCCAAAGATTCCGAAACTCAACGAAACACATCTTTTTCTATGTGCTATACTTTGCCTGCCAGGTGAAAGAACGGCCTTTACTTCTAAACTGCTGGTTAAGTTTAGGCTCACATTGACTCAAGGTGGAACGATCCGGCGCAGCCCGGTCGATCGTTTTCCTTGACTTTTTGATACAGTTTTTTTCCCAAGAGGATCGAATCATCGACAAATAGGCAAGGTATATAGATACATTTATGCGCGTGCATGAAGCAACTCGGTGCCACGTTAACGACCGATAGAGAAGTTCTATTTTAAAATATAACCCAAATAAACGGTGGAGGCAAACGATCGGAGAGGAAGGTCACACGTGCGTGAACCCCATATCCGGACGGCGACAAGCCATCGGCCGACTTGAACAAACAGTGGAATGGAGAACTTTTTAAAAAGAAGCGTTAGTTGGTATTTAACCGGCTCGTTCGTCTAAACCTTAGTAGCCTCCCATTCTCTTCTTTATTGCTGGGCAAGATTTTTTAGAAATTCAAGAGAGCTTTAATAAGTACGTCAACCATATTCTATTATGACAAGTGAACACGCAGCAGACACAGCGGAGCGATATGTAGGTAATTCCACCAGCAATCGAGGCAATAGTAAACGAGCGAATGGTGATTCCTTTCTTCGTCGTGAGCCGCTGACGCTGCTCAGTCTTACTCGGCCTTGGCCTGTTTCTCCTAATAGAAATACAGGCAAAGGAAGTGGACTGTGGTACGCTACGGTGCTGCTGTTGTTGTAGCCTGGCCAACTCGGACCAGCTTCACGATATCCTTTTAGCTCGCCATAAATGCTACTATTACTATAACCTATGCAGCAGTTGCCTTACTCGATAGTAGTGGAATAACGCATCAAGGATAGACACAGGTGCGGCGACGGCAGGCTTCATCAAGATTTGAACATCATGGCTGATGGGAGAGGTCCTTAGGGGGCGGCTGGAAGATTTTTACAGGTTGATCTTAATTGGTCGATTAGGCGCAGGCGACTGGCTCATCGTACGCAGATTGAGCCAGCTGAGAACAGTACGAGAAGTACTTATAATAGTCACAGCAGTCAATCGAAAGCCAATGGTAGCGTATGCCGCTATTGCCTTTTTTCCCTGTGATTCCCTTTTTACCTCGTGTGCGGTCAATTTAGGTCTCCTCCTCAAGTGATCCATACGAATCCTCCAGCTCCTAAGGTACGCGTACGTGTAGTAGTAAAGAAAGCGTATAGAAGCATGTAGAACGTAACCTCGTATTCAGACACTTGGTAGATGGCGGTAAGTCATCATTTTTCTTTTCCGTGCCCATACGTAATCTCTGATGTCTAATCTGATTCGATCCGGTCATGTTGTTAGCCCGTTGCTGCTGGCTAGCCAATCAGCCAGCTTGCCCACAGTGTTGATAGGCCCGTTGTAGCAGGCCTTAGAATCGAAGATAACCTATTATTAGTGTTGCCATTGTGACTGTCGTTATCGGCGGGGTCGCCGCCGCTGCCGATCTCTATATATAGAGGTGCATATTTCTGAGAGCAAATGAAAGTGCACCAACAGCTGGTTGTCTGCGTAGCCCAGAGCTGACGTGACGCCAACACGCCCCAACGAGATCACGCGGATTTCTCCTCCTTTATTCTGCTATCACGCTCAAGATCAGTGAGCACCTGCTATCAGCAAGGGCCACCGATTCGACCATGAGGATCTCTTAGTTTGCGTAGGTCTTTATGTTTCGAGTTTTACGTTCGGTATCGCTGTTAGGCGTTGCATCAGGTCTACCTTGGCCCGGTTCAACGCATCGAGGCGCTACTCCAGCAACCAATTATTGCACGTAGCGCAGCCGCAAAATGGTGGGCAAATAAGTTAAAGGGGAGTCTGTAGTGTTAATATCAAGTAGTAGGATAAAAAAGGTCTAGTGCTTTTGGATACTGGAGACTATTATTGATTACTATTAGTATTAGTTCACGTTTTATTTACGTATTATCGAAAACAGCAACATTCAGAAGAAACGCACACGTATTTGGTGTATGTGCCGAAAAAACGTTTTCAAATGCTCTCATGTCGATGCAATACTTAAGTGAAGAGTAACACTTTTCAGTAAGAGTAAGTTTTCTTACGTTGCATACGATTTGTTTGTTCGACCGTTTCCTATATACACATGGAAGAATTAAATATCCTCGGTTACGTACGCGACCAGACTTATACAATGGATAAATAGTCTATGTAGCGTCTCATTTGCGGAAACTACTTTAGCATTTTCTTATGCATTTTCTATCTGTGTTGTACTATTATTTACCCGTGTATTATCTGCAGTGCGAAACTGACTGATTCCGCCAGTGGACAGCCAGGGAAAGTCCCTTTATGATCATAGGCTTTCGCTCGGCCCATTGTTTCTCCACGAAACGATGTTCCGAAAAGTATCATGCATAGAAGCAGCGATATTAGCAGCAGTAGAAATGGGAGCAAGCAAGGACAGGGGAGAAACCGAGCTTTGACGATAGAATTAATGTGACGCCTTAATGTCGTTACGGTGGGTAGGGTAGTGCCCGGAGGCGCCTTGTTGGTGGCAGTCGCACTGGACGGCATTAACAACTGCATGGCCGGGACTGGGGTTAGGCTCAAAAACCATTGCTTTTCAGATGACGACCCCCGTTGCTTTTGTTGCTGCCGCTACTTGGAATAACTTCGATATTTGCTACCCCCTTCGATGCTGACCTTGGTGCAAGTTCTTTGCCGGGCCAGAAACAAAATAGTCGAAGTCGACTGGAACGTATTGTCCGACTGAATTCTGTGGGGAAGCGTCCGCGTTCTTCAAATTACCCTTTGAAATTAAATTTTCAGCTGAATGAGAACTAACAGTATCAAGCAGTTCTCCTCGTGCTTACTCATTTTTTTGCATGTCCCAATACGCAATGTCATGCTAGCAACAGGGAAGAAGGTCTCCTTGTTCATTTCGCCATGCGAGTTCTTCAATCGTGAGACAAATAACGCAAAGTCGACAATTCGATACGGTGCTGCGCTCGGATTAAGAAACCTCAATATAAGCTGAAGCCACTGTCCGTTGACAGTCTATAAACGTGTGGACGTCTGCAAAGGGCATAGGCTGCATTACATTTTGAACGGGACCGGACACGAGTCGTTGTTGAGGCTCTTCCAAGTGTAGAAAATATATTATCATATTTAATCAAGTTCATATGAAGTCACGTAGAAGTCCGCAGCTTACCTGCTGTTACGTTACATAAAAGCGTCTATTTATTAGAAAAAGAGTAAGAAAAAAAAAACTAAGAACATCAGAGACATCCTACGTTCTATTTCTCCCTATTGCAGTAACTCGTATAACTTGAAGGACACAGAATTAGCCACGTCAAAAAAAACCCATTGACTTATATATATCGAGCAATATCAATTGATTTATGGTTTGACTGGATACATCATTCAAAAAGCCATTGTGATATGAAGCCTTTTTTGCGGAGAACAACCTTAGAAGCTATTTGAGAAAAACGGGCTAATCTTTCCCATTGCAACAACAATAATAAGACGGCATTTATGTGAACGGTTATGAAAGTTACTTCACTACCCAGACAAAATGAACTTCTTTCTCTGCTTCAAAAACACGGAAGGTTTCGGTCTCGAGCAGTTGCCGTAGATCCTCAACCACTGTCCCTAGAGAAGTACGCTTTATACAATGTGTAATACAAGGAGTAAACCGAAAACACATAATTTATTGACCCACTCGAATTTCTCTCATCAATATGAAAGCATTATTGTACTGTTTTCGGTAACAGTTACGATTTTGGAAAACACCGAAAGGCAGGCCGGGTCTACGGCGCCATATTTTAAAATTCTAGTCGTTCGACCAATCTCCCTTAATCTGCTGTGCTGCATACCAATATATTTTGTATGTTGGCAATTTCAGATGAGCATATTATTATCATATATGTTCTGCATCATAAGAAATATTCCTATTGTTCTTATCACGACCTAACTAAACGTAGACGATGCAAATTGCTTTCCTTTTCATCCTACCGCTTCTCTCATCAGGGACGGACGCGACACACATAAATATTGTTTGGCCGTACTCGGACGTCAAATGGCTGATAGGCAACCCGATGGCTGGCCAACGAAGAAACAAGGCTTTAATCATGATGGCGATAACGGGGGTGTGACCCATAAAAACTGTTGGCAATGTGGTAATTCTACCCGTACGGCATTTTTGGGCCTTATTGCCATTTTGTGCCACCCAATTAATCTTAGCAATACTTGACTATATAAGAAGAAAACATTTACGCTGTGTTTTGTATAACGGATTGAAGGCGATGTGCACAAGAAACCCTGAAGCTGAAAGAAACTGTTTTCCTTCGTTGACTCCAGGAAGACAAACATGCATACTGCATCACTATACACAGTGGACAAAGCCGTATGTGCATAGAAACACGCCATCCTGTACAGAGATTCGTCTAGTCTGAATACTGTGTCATCGAGATCAACCTTCACGTAAAACTTGGTAAGTTAGATACCTCTTTTGCTTTTTTCCATTGTGTCCAATGTAGCCAACTACCCACCTACCGGCTGTGTTTCGCTAAGCCGTTCTTTTCCGGGGGACGACACTTATCCCTTATTTCCTGTTGCCACAGTGGCTGTGGCTGCGTATAGATACGTGTGGGAGGCATGGTAGGTCCTGGCCATTGGTGTACCTCGACGGCGAGACCGCTATCGTCAATGTCAACCAAAATGTATTCATTTGTATTCCGCTTTGGCGTCGTTGACCTAAGCCTATGGCCTGGGTTCTATTCGGCGTTTTAGCAACGGCTACTTTTTGCTCATTGGTCGTCATGTTCTTGTCGACTTCTGCCGGACAGTAATGCCTTTTGCGAGCGTAGCTATGAGGGAGTACAGGTAACCTGGCCGCGTAATTTTGTCAGCTCTTGGTAAGACTCCTATTAAAACTGCCTTCATACAGCAGCCCATTTAGGCTGCTGTATGCGGGCTGAAGGCAACATGAACGTTGTCAGCCTGGCCGACATTTATTAAACAAACACCACCCATAAAAAAGACTCCCTGCTGCTCAAAGCACATACGTACCCAGAAGAAAATGGACATAGCATAATAGTTGGAAAACATGGATTAATAATGGGATTTATTTCTTTTTATTTATTTATATAAGAGTTAGTATTGTACTGGTAGATGCAACGTACCAACGCGTATTATAAGGCCACACCTGTAACGACGCAAGGTAAGGCAGCTCATTTCAATGGCAGTGGCCCGTTATCGCCTACAGTTTTTGCGTCTTGTCTCTAATGTTTCAGTGTGAAATATCAAAATAAATAGAAAAAAATGTGAAAACTACTAGAGTTTGAATGAACTAAGCCTGGTTCTGCCATTGCTTGAGGCGCAGGAGCAAAAAGACAAAAGCAAAATGGCGGAGCAGTTAAATATCCTGACAAAGCTAGTTCATTCAGCCTGTTTAAAGATAAGATGTTGGGTGTAGTAAGGCGAATCAACCGTAACGCGTAATGCTATTCTCCATAGAGTATGCTAGCGCCTATGTTCAGCTGGCAGAAAGATTTGGCAATAGCACTCAAGCTGTACAACACACATAAGCACAAGTTTGCCCTCCTGTCAGATAGGAGAAAATCTGGGCAAGATAACTCACTCAGTCATGACAAACCTGATACTTCTACCTTAAAAGCTGGGCAGTCGATCACCTGAATTAATCACTTTCTACGTCGAAATCATTATACTGCTGTGGCTACGACTACTGCTGCTGCTGCCTTGACAGTTAAATCTATACAAAAATAAAACTGTTTAACTTTTTTTTTTATATCTTGCGATAGATGGGAATGGGAAGGAAAAGCAATAGCTCAAAGGCACAGCGCGACATATCGCGACCATTATTCTCTATCAAGCCATGACAGAACTGGATAAAAGAAACTTCAGGAACACAGTCATCCTGAAGTTCAAGACCTCAGAGCCACTGCGATAGGAAATTATAGTTTATAATTACTTCGAATTCAAGATGTCGGCAGCTTTCAGCGCTGCGAAGTAAAAGACAGCTTCTCATTTGGATCGACAAAATAGAGTCAAAGTTGGTGGGCAAAGCTGGAACTGTTTTTCCACCAATTTCTACAACTTTCGCATGATCGCAATTATTATCACCAGTAGCAGCAGCAGTGCCCCACTAGCCGACGTCATGTGACCATCATCATTCTCTGCTTTTATCCGCCATTCGTTCCTAAAACAAGGTGAACGAAGTAATACTAAGCTAAAAATGGGAAGGACGCTGGCGACGCGACTAATCTTGAAAAACTCTCAACTGGCGGCTTACGTGGATTTCCATAAGTGTTTATTAAGTCGAGACATCTTACGATTGGGGAAAATGGCCTAGAATAAATTATCTTAGCTGTTCGATTCAAAAGATTTAAATAAGAAGAACGATTCTCTTTGGTAAAGAAGCACAGAGGGAGAAAGGGGAAAGCGAGGGACCCGAAAGCAATATTGAGCAGACTGAAGATGATTTGCTGTCTTGGTTACCCACTATTGAGTTCAAAGATTAAATCGACCTATGGGCAACAGATCTTTTCTTATTCAAGATGTAATCACCTGAAGATAACGCGATGCTATATCAAGCGTGATAATTCGTTTCGAGTTGTGTTTAATATATTAAACTGAATATACTATTTGACGGTAGCACGAAGATACTCGTAAACACAAAGCAAGTTGTTTCTCGCACAAGATAAGATACGTTGCACTAAATACACGCAGAGCTGTGCAGAATGAACCGCATTTAGATTTTTCTCTGAACGTTGATGTGTCTCTATACTGTTACCATATACAATCGGGGTGACAGTACATGCTGGACTCGCTGTCGTAGTATCTGAGGTATCGTCAGGGCTGTGCGTGCGCCTTTTCAACGTGATGACGATGTCCCGGTGTTGATAGAGTCGCTGATGGCTTGTAGCGTCTCAAGATTTAAAGAAGGAAATCATTGAAAAAGTCACACGGGAGATTCAAAGTTTTAATATAGCTGCGGCAATCTCTCCGCCCTATTTGTGTTGTCCTTCTCAATATTAGCCCTGCAATGCTCTTAATGTTTTCTAAGTGCATCGAAAGAGGTGGAACAATAGCGCTACCGGTGTTGTTGACGGAAGCAACGTTGGACTGCCACTGCTACGGCTGCTTCGGCGGCCTGCACCACCCACTGCCGGCACTTTGAACAGAATGACGCAGAAAATCAGACAGACGTAAGCCACACATATTCTGTGTGATTTATATATAGCTGTTTGTCGGTATGAGAGCGTGTCTGTGCGCCCTTGTCTACTTCCATTTTGTCCTAAAAGCCTTCTGTTCGGCAGACACTCAACTCACACCATGAAGCAGGAGTGGAAGCGGTACGAGTAGTAACAGTGGCAGTGGCGAATACAGAGTGGTCGACAGGAAGCTAGCCTGCACGAGCAAACGGGCAAATCGGCTGGCGGTATGTCAATAATATACGCACTGCCGTATTGTCCTATTTATCTTCACCCGCTTTCGAGGCCTTCGCTCGCATTGCGGCAGCCCAATTTGCCGTATAGTTCCAGGACCTATCTGCTGTTCCGAGTAATTATCTCCTGGTGCGCGACCAAGACAACGCGCATGCTCGATATTGCGCGACGCCATGCCCCGGGGTGTTATTATGTAGTGTTTTCTGAATTCTGGAAGCGTGCACCTCGACTAACCGACACCCACGCCGATTAGACTAACCAGACATACCGATAACATGTAGTATGAGCAAAGGTAGTACGTATTTGAGAGCGAACTGCTTGCTGCGCTGCTGGCTTCAACGTAGACGTAGTGTCGAAGTGTATCAGGCTATGCGCAGAGGACTTCGCCTTCTTAGGGGTCAGTCGCGGAGGACCAATAATGGCAACAACGATTCAAGATCAGGTGCGCATAAAGCTATGTTAATTGTCATCTGTCATTTTTCATCGTTAGGATTCAGACTATCCCAACTCAACGCGACAAATTGTTTACATTTACACTACGGTAACTACCAAGTGATATCAGGGTAATATTAGGGGTATTCATTGGCTAATTACCTAGTGATATGAGAGTAACTATTGGGATGATATTAAAGTAACCATTGGGGTGATATCAGGGTAATTTTCGGGATGATATTAGAATAACATTAGGGTAATATTTGAAGTAATATTAGGGGTAATCATTGGTTAGTACTAAGGTAATACTAGAATAATTACCTAGTCATATGAGGGTAACTATTGGGATGATATTGGAGTAACCATTGGAAAATATCAGGGTAATCTTAGGATAGTTATTAGGTGATGTTAGGATAATATCAGGGTAACTACCAGGGTGATGATATTAGAATGATCTTACGATAACATTAAGGTAATTACCAGGTGATATTAGGGTAGTTTTTGGAATGATATTAGGGTATTTTTTGCGGTGATATTAGGATAATATTCATTTCAAGCCGCTTCATACCGTTTACCGGCTTTTCGTGTCTGATTATTTCAAAATATTTTTTGCCCTATTGAGACCATTGAAACGCCTATCTGAGGTCTTCTATTTCGCTGACTGCTAATAACCCTGTTGTTGTTACTGCTGCAAGTCCCCAGTTGTTGTTGTTGTTAGATAACCGTTGTGCGCTTCCATAACGACAAAAAATATTCAGAAGACACCACAAATGCATATAGTACATGAAAAGTGGAAGACCCATGTTGCATCATTGCGGCTCTGATAGGGTATTCTGTCTAGCATAGCGGTATATACCCGAATTCGAGCCTGTACCATCATCATAGTGGTACCTTAACAATGCAGTTCTAGTCGTGAGTCGTCGGTTGATCAAAACAGCAGCAACAGCAGTAGAGAGAGGGGGACGGCAAGATAGGAGGAGACAATACAAATACGAAGTCACGTACAGTGAGCCATATGCACATATCGTCAAGTTTTTTTGTGGTTCCGTACTATTCCATACTGTCTTCTCAGACCTTCCATAGGGTCGAATCAACAACCTGTCTCCGTTCCTAGCGACAGCATCGCTGCTGACTTCAGATTTCTTTCGGGATTTATTTTACAAGGAGGGAGGGCAAACCAACGCAGCCGCGAGGCAGCAACCAACCAACAGCCGTAGCCATTGTGAGAACGGAAAGAGAACGTTTCCGCAGTAAGCCTGCGGAGCCTATGTCGACGTCCTATAAGCCTCACAGGATTATTCGCGCTTTCCGTGCCTACCTGCTCGCGCTTAAATCCTGAGGATACGTTTTGCATAAGAAAAAGTGTAAAGCGCCGGCAATGGCAGCAGCAATAGTAGCCGAACGAGCCATTATAAGTCGGGTCCTTTCACGAGCGCAAAGGCAGACAAGCGTCATCTAGATTGTTTGCTCACCTGCTTCGTTGGGTTCGAAGCCATTGTCGTCATCACCAGTGCCTTAAAGGCAAATTGCACAATAGAACGCCCTGGCGGCAAGCAAAAGCTTGGCGACGTAATACACCATCCCCAGGAGCCCAGTTTTCGCCGGATAGCGGCGAGTGCCGGAAGCCAAGCGGCAAAGCGGGCGACGGCAGAATAGGGTGATAGCGGAGCCGCTCGTTACTAAATTCAGAGAAGCTCAATAACAGCCAGCTGGCAAAGGAAGCGGATGAGGAATTAACCAACCGACCTGTCTATCTAGTAATATTTACTCTTTCCGCCAGCATTTTTTTTCTTTCACTATTACAACGGGTCCTAATATCACGAAGGCAGAACCGTACAATTGAAATCAAGTTTCAACACGCAGGCAGCGAAACAGGCAGGCTACACAAGTCTGCGGGCCGGAAAGCAGCGCGAGAGCGCCATTCTGAAGTTTGCCAGCCAACAGAAAAAACGAAGTAGGTAATACACAATAGAGAAGTAATTGAAGAGCTAGCACTGTTATGACACTATTCCTACAACGACCTGCTGTATTGAACGGCTAAACAGGTTGGCGACCATCGAGACTTCTAATGTCATTGGAGTACTTTTGGTTGTGTTTGTATCTAACGTACCTCTTTACAGATCAGGCCTGACCATGTCAGGACAGAAGAGACAGGACAGTTTTTTGTTGTCAGAAGAAAATGACGACAATGGCAATCAAACTTATGATCGCACCGCTTCCAGCATTCCGCCTCTAGACTTGTTTTTCTGTTCCATAGAAGCTCCCAGCTTCTCGATTGCACTTTCGACGTTAACGGTGATAGCCTTTTCGGTACCCGTCCGTTTAGCTAAATCGCTTCGTTGGTTTCAATATTTGATTCGACACGAAATCGTTCCTCGGTGATCACTGGCGGTCCTTGTACATCGCCCTTCAGTCACCCAATGTTTAGTACGATAAAACAAAATACGTCTACCAGATACGCAGGATGATCGATTACCGGCTAAACGTTGTGGTTTCCCATGTATTGGCTAGTAACCACCGACGGATTGGATCGCACCCAGCGACGACGACTCGATCGCTAGTTGGCGTTGCAGACAACGGCCCCAGTTGGATCTTGGCAATGACGCCAGCCAATGTCGCTTTCAATCAAGATATAGCTGTGTGGTGGCGATTGTGACCCGGTGTATGGCGTGATCAGACTACGCAAACATCTTACGTGGCATACAAACAGAGAGGCAGATAGGCATTGACGTGTAAGCTTGTCCAGGCCACTGTGTGTGGTAGAGGATAAGTCTACGAGGCAATGTGGCACAAGTGACGGCTCTCGTGACGATATCAAGTAATTAACTAATAAGCTTATTTTGTCTTATGACAAACTACCGTCATCGTCACTGTTCAGATGGCTGAGAGAAAGACAAAATCTAAAGGTTGTTAATCACTTGTTCAGAAGCACGTTCTATAAAGCAAAAGCGACATCACTAGCAGAAAGCGTCCCAACAAGAATTCCTGTTAGATTTGCCGAAAATCGAATAGCAGAGAACGACGAGTCAATGGTACGGGGGACCTCAAAAATTACTTCAACGGCAAACGTCAGAGTCGGTGCCGTCGACGCTGCTAGTTAAATGATATCAACACTTTTTTTAGTGTTATATTTACGTTGCATCACCAATTTGGTTTGACCTATGATCTGAGGGATAAAAGTATACTGCTTTTCAGTAGTAAAGTAGCAGTTTCATCACCCCTACGTTCTATAGATCATCCCAGTACCATATAAATATCATAATATTAATAATATAATTAATTAAATAATAATTAATTAAATATACCATAAATACCATATAAAACAATAGTGAATCGGAGTTTCAGTACAGAACATGGGGAAAAAATTTTTTGTTTACAAATTAGCATCATCAGAGTATAATTTACTAATAAATTCAATTGTTTCGTATTATGGCGTAACTATTACTTCCAACAAAGTATATAGATAATTTTTTTTCGGGCAAGTTGTGGATTAATTAAAATAGGCGATCAACGTCACATCTGGTACTAACTACAGTAAATTTTTTACGAGTAACGGTAATGAACTGGCAAGTGCTTAAGTGGACCTTGACATCTTGAACGGTTGTTCTATATGTGGTCAGGCGTTCAGGGTGTATTGAATCATTTATTAATATGTCGTAAAATATGTCGCGACTTAAATTGCATTTTTTCTGCCATCGTCGCAGTTGGTACTCTATTTAATCAGTCTGAGTTTCACTGCGGGCTTAACTTCCCTAATCCTTAGCTTCCAGCTGACGATTTCGTCACGACTCACCCTCTGTGCACCGAAAAGGACATGATGCGCTAAGGAAACGTAGGAGCTCGGCTTCGAGATGAAGAAATGGAACGTGATAGAAGGCTTTTCGCTTATGCGGATGGCAGCCACAGTTCCGGCTGCGCAACATCAAGAGCTCCAAAGGAACAGTGGTTGTAGCAATCGTCCCAGCTGACTAAGGAAAGCACTCTGTTTCATTCGAGTATCATCAAAGGTAACAGGCCGAAGCGGCCAAGCTACCTATTTCTGTCGATTCTCGCGTTTTAAGGCCCGCCGCTACCCAATAGTCGAAAATCGCCGTGACGTGCTCCGCCAGACAGAAAGACGCTATATACGACAAAGAGACATCCTTCTGTTTGAGGGGCAGGGGTAAAGGTTTTCGTGCCGACGCCGCTTCTGATTAGAAAAGAAAAACAGCGTAATAATAGTTATAAGTAATAATTATTGGGGGGAACTAATCGAATTGAGTGAAACATCCCTTGTCCAGGTCTTCTCATCTTCGTTTTGCTAGTGGTATAACAAATACGCCTGGCTAAGCAAAAACCACCACAAGCAAGCACTAGATACTTTACTCTCTCACAGAATCAAATGATTAAACGTAAATTTACGAAGTTCTATTACTAATACGAGTTTTAAGTCTGGTACTGGCATGAGGTACTGTGTCAGACGGCTGGCCCGTTTCAGCGCCAAATGCAATATATCTACGTTCAGCTGTGAACCTAAACCATTCAGTCATATAGTAGAGAAACATACTGAGATTGCTATCACCACCTACCGATTAAACCTGTAAAATTATGAAATTTCAGCGGGCCAATAACATTAGTAGGCCGCGAGGTTTTCATAGATCAAATAGAAAATATAAATATAATAAAAAAATTGCCTGGCGCCAAAAGGTTCCGCCTTTACGTATCATCCAACAATTAAAGAGTACTTTTCATCTTCGAGTAAGAACATCTATATGATACGCTTGATATAAACAGACAAATGCTATCTATACAATATCGCGTTTGAATCAATTGAACTAACTATCAGAACGGTACATTTCACCCCTATAAGTGAACACGTATAAATCAAAAAGAAAAAATCCAAATGTCGCCGGATAACTTGTTGACAAACAAATAAGTTAGATTTTAAGGTGCAATTGATATGATACATCAAGGTACAGCATTATGAAGTTACTGAAAACAAGTAATTGTATACAGCCAGCGCTTGTTTCGTTCGGCTGCCAACTGGCAACACTTCAATGCACTCAAATGCAGCAACAGTAAACTCACGATGGCCAGCAGGTTTTCACAATCTTCATCTAATCTACCTAGCAGCCAGCACTCCTTCTACAGCTGCAAACCGTTGCAAAATCATCATGGCACCTGTTCGTTACTTATCTGGGCTAAGATTTAAGAGGACAAAGCAATATAAAAGTATGGGAACTCGTAATCGTTCTAAATATACTATATTTGACTGGTCGGGTCGGCCGCAGGGCAGGCCGACGGTGTTAAGGTCGCGCACGAAACTAGCGAAGTTTGCAGTCCGGTTTCGTGATTTATGGCAGAAACGATGCCATGTGTTACAATGATATGATGCGACTGTTATAATCAGTGATGCTCTTACGGTAATATTGGTTATCAATTAAAGCAGGCCTCAAACAAACACTGCAATTCCTTAATTTTTTAATTTTCTTGATATAACAGGGCGTATTATAGTCTTGCAAACAGTAACCACCAAAACTTTATTATGTCAACGTAGACAAGAATTTAATTCATAGGACCCATGTGTTCATTCATTAACATGAATTGCATATAAGTATAGAAATCGCTCGCTTATCGAAGAATGTTCAATCGCGTAAGGCTCCTGTTTCAGCCTCTCGTCTCTGTCTGTCGCTTTTTGCCCTTTTCTAATCGCGTTATTTTTATATATGTTTTTTTATGTTTTTGTAGGCTTTCATGTTAACGATGCCCCCAAGTCCTGTGTTTGAGCAGAAGCTTGTAACCAACAAAACATCCCCATTCTTTTCTCTCCTCCGAGACTTCGTGAGTATATGAATGTCATAAAGTCGCTTGCTGAAAAGAATGACTGTATAGCTCGACTACCCCCCAACATTCATTTTAGTAATGCACCGTTTTCGTTCTCGAACAAACTAACTGATTGATAAATGCTTACGAGTGTAGTTTTTCTTTACGGCCTGGCGACACCAGGACCTGTTTCAGAAAAAGCTCGAAAGGTTGTTTACGTGCTGTTGGAACCTAGAGGACGAAGGGAATATAAGAGTTGCTCTTTTATACTTCTGTATCCTCAGGAGCTACCAGATCCTTTAGAATTCACTGTCATTTACATAGTTTTAGGAGTGATGGTTTACTTTCGTAGGTTGTTCCTTTGAACAAGTTTGTGATTCTGCCTCCAGGCTAGATATATTATTTCAATAGGATTGTTTTGATGAAAGGGATTTTTTTTTATCGAACCTCTATGTATCGTCACTTCAATGATACTTCAAAACGACTCTACAGATGCTGGCAAATCAGGTAAAGCGTAAACCAATCTACGTTGGATAAACTAGCTGCTTTTAGAATCTGCTAGGTAAGTTCATTAATTGTTATTATTACTGAACGTATGTAAAATATGTATAATTTTATACAACGTACGCCTTTACGTAAAACCATAAGCAGCTAAGGATTAGAGTAATGATAACAACATGAATGACTGTGACCGTATCTTAGCATCGTTGAGAAATTATTTCTACATTATAATAATAATAATAATAGTAGATCGTCGAATGATAATAGAAGATCGCAAAAGGAAAAAAGCATAAGCGGGAAAACCAAAAATTACAATTGGCCTCTAAGGTTTCGTTGATATGTTAGCAGTTAGATAAAAAAAAAATACGTTACGCTTCTGTGTTTTCATTCAAAGACGTTCAATGTGGCTTTTCTTTTCTGTCTAAGGCCTATTAGTCCTTACGGGCCATGTGAGTGTGAACTCATGTGAACAACGGCCTACTAGAACATTCGCTTGTCCAAGGAGACATGCACCAGCACTTCGCTAGCGAGGTCTTCCTGACCTGCTGACGCAGATCGATATGAAGGCTTCGCTTCAATGTGCAGCGTTCGAGCTGATCTTTCGACCACCGCTAAATAGATAGAAGGAGTAGATGCGATCGAATTGCGGAACGATAAGTGTTACGTAGTCCCGTGACTCGGACGAACGCTGCCTCGCTACGATGAAAGTTGCTCATAAGCGGTTAAAATACTTTTAACATATCCGTTTATAAAGTTACGCAGCCTAGGATAGATAGAGCTACCTGCCCGTTCCTGGGATGATTAGGACGAAAATGTAATGTAAAATCAACTATAGACATAACGAAAGGTTTATATATCCCACCACGAACCAATTACGGCATTTCGTGCATTCGCTAGAATCGCTATTATATCATATTGGTCCAAATATTAGTGATGAAGCGTAAGCGCATCTGGTTAAGCAAACGATTGCCATACAGGATATTAGATTGGACTCGAACAGTAAGTATCTGGTACAAGACGGGCTCTAGTAAGAAAATAGCTTCTGGGCTTCAAAAATCACTTGATATTAACAATAACATAGAGATAGACATTAAATCTGACTGAAATGAACTGAGCGGATGGAATCGGGCTGTTTGCAGACGGTTTAGCTTCCAGATGAACAGGACCGAGCCTTCTATCAAATTTATAGCTTAACACCGATGATCGTCCGCCTCATCTTCTCATACCCCTTGTCTGTGCGAGAAGCCTTAACGCAACGCTTACTCAGCTTGCGGCTTACGCGGCCACACTACACTTCGAAAAGCTCAGCTCAGCTGATTGACGTAATGAATTATACGGATCATGGGCAGCACTGCCAGTCTGTATAAGAATAAAGATACCAGTTTCGAGCAGAAGACATCTCGGCAGCCAGCTGACTGAACAGCTGGCTGCCGAGCTGAATGAAGGGATACGTTGGGGTGACCACGCGAGGTGCTGGTTTATGCTGCCGGACGGAAGCGATGTTTTATGGAGCGGCGATTTCATCAACGCTCACATGATCTGCGAAAGTGTACAATTCGACCGTTTGATCTTAAAACCCAGATTGCACTGTGGTCGCCAGCCGTGACTGCTGAAGTGCTGATATTTGGCGAAGCCCATTATTACATCCGACGAGTTTTGAAATAATCCACAAGGTCAACGAGTAAAAAGAACCACTTGTCAATGACAAACAGAGGATACAATGGAAACAGGACAAACCAAGCAAATTATTGTTGAACCACCTAAACCATACGTTCACATGGCAAGGCGCCTGTTCGCTCAGCTGAGACTGCTCGCGGTCCAATTGTTTGCGCGATAGGACGAATGCCCAGCTTCTAACGCATCGATGGAATTCTGTATACATGGGTCTTGGTAAACAACAGTGCAGAGCTGCCGGTGAAAGGCAGACGGAAAAAGAAATGAAAGGAAAACGAGTTAGGCTCAACTAGTCGTCGCAGAGAAAGTGTTTCTGGTTTGAATGGGTGTAGTTCGTTTCGGGGAGAGCGGTACAAATGGCACCTACCACTGTTTGTTTTGCCTCGTAGCTCGCCGTCATTATTCGTTGCCATAAATTCTGTGGGACGTTATTTTGTTGCCAACTTAAGCTAACTAGCGGTTGCTGTAGCCATCATAGTTCCGTAAATGCTCGCGAGTGATTGCATTGGAGCCGCTATTCAGTTAAAGGAAACTAGCGTGCGTACATTGAAAACTAATTAAGAACGCGAGCGCATCGCTCATGACGGAGCAGCAGTTTTTCAGTGGTATCGGCTGTTAACTACGTACAGCCGCTTGGCATCCAACGATGATCTTGAAAAGGAATTCGCAACCTCAGAAGAGTATTGATCAACCCACCTTCTACACCTGCAAGCCCAATATCTATCACTACCTCTACTGTTCTTCCTAAGCACGAACATAGGTAAAACTTTCAAGCAGGTGGATTTAACGATCCAGTACAAGATCCGTGCGGACGTGCGTCTCTACAGACGCAGGCCTAAGTAGTCTATCCCACCGGAACGATTCTCGTAGCATCGACAGGAATTGTAGCAGTAACGCTTTCCCAATTGAATTTTTCTAATGTTGTATTTAAAAAGATGATCATCATTTAGGCGAGGAGCTGAATGTTTGCACTTTTGATCTGTGCATCCAACGAGTACAGAGCTGTAAGGCTACTTTCTATCTGCATTCACTTATCTCATACAAACCTCATGGATGCATGTACATGCATCGTGCATATCATACTTTCGGAATTCTGGTGGACTTTATCGAGCATTTTACCGGTTATAACTATCGGGAATAGTTGTAACCGGTAAAAAAGAATTAGGATTCAATTTCCGACACGGAGCCTAAAAAGTAGCACGCGCTCAACCCTGGTACGGGAAGGTGGTGACAAAAAGTGACAACGCGCAACTCTATTGAGATTGTTATAATGAGTGCGTGCCAAATCCTTCAATGAGGAGTTATTAGCGGGCAAGTCACGCTAACCTCAGCTCCAATAAAGTATATAAAATCGTTTCGTCTAAAAAGTTCATCGTAGTGTCTCTCTCTTTTTATGTCGCATCGGTTGTGGAGATTTATTAACTGGTACCAGAATTTCGAATAATTCATTAAGTACACGGTATTAGCAGACGAAATTTGTTAAATATGTAAATGTATACAAAATTCCTGGTAAAATAACGATCTATAATAAAAAAAAAAAAAAAAGAATATCATTAACGAATAATCATTTTGGGTAAAGATATTGTTTAGGGGCTGATCAGTGATTAAGCTTCCTCTTTCTTAAAGTTAAAAAGCGGTACTGGAGTCCATCGAAGGTTATCGAAAACAACGAACAAATAAACCTTCGACCAGACAACAGTTTTTGTTACCGGCGAAATACTTTCAAGAACCGCAATTGCGAGATTGACGCCTACATCTTAGGGCCTTGAACAAAAGGACGAGTTAATTTAGTCAAGGGATCTTTTACACAAGGCAGAGCATCGACAATGGGGATTCCTGTCGGTTCAATATAAAAATCATTGAAGTACCTATTTGAAAGTTGTCCACAAATAGAGAAAATGCAGATAATGAATTCCTCATCAATTTAAAGGCAAACTTCATATGTATTCTGTAAATAATTTGTGTAGTTTCGACCGATAAAAAATATCTGGCGCACACTGTCGCCACAGACGAGACATGGCTTAGTTTGTGCCGTCCATGAGAGACCAGAGATCAGGTGTGGAACAGCGTGGTGAAGTAACCTCAATAGCAATGGGGGCGGGTAGATCCGGACGTAAATCGGTGATTATACGTTGCAATAGACGTCAGAGCACTCACTGGCTGTTACCAAAATCAAATGTTTAATACTACCGGATATTTCGAATTTCTGAAGAGCCTCATAAATTCGCAACGCAGTAACCGTCAGTATACAGAATTTGGCTACTCGATGACAACGCAGGATTTCGTTTGTGCGATTCAATCAGGAACAGGGAATCGCCCGATGACTTCAGGTCCTCTAATCTTCGTGTGATTTCAATTGCTTCCATGCCTTAACGAAGGCGATACGTAACGTAGCATATCCTAGAAGTACTAATAAGGACATCAGTTAACAGTGTTACAAATCGCAGATAGCAGATATTTAGAGGAGATATATATATTATAGAGATAGATTGGATTGACGCTATCATGGTAGGTGTATTGGGGAGCGCCTGAGATCTTTGCGAGAGGAATCGGCACCTACGGCACACGATGCGAACTTTCTCCGCGTACGATTTCAACAACAATGTCACAGATATGTTAAGCACACGATTCATGCGGATGAGTGAGAGCAACGACTCATTCAAACTAAACAGATCGAAGATTCGTTTTAATCGAAACGTTTTCGCCATTCATCCATCACCTGTCTGGTATCTTCCTTGCTCTGCGTGAGTTCTTCTATGTTGCACGATGTCTTATCTATAAAAAATTAAATGTAATCTCATATTCAATATTACTCACGTTCCAAGCAGATCTTTAAATTCATACTTGTCCGAAATGTTATCCTTGGAGAAATGTTCCGAACAGGATACGGCAGGGGTAGCCGATTTGTTCTCCTTGTTGCAGTCGTTGTTAGCCGCCGTATCATTGTTTGAATGGCCGTCGGGGCTTGCGTTTGACGACACGGACTTCTTGCTGCCGCGCGTCGAGTCCTTCTTGCCGAACAGAGGCATATTGTAGAGGCTACTGGAGCTGGATGCCTCCACGGACAAACAACAGACAACGAAACAAGGGGCCGCCTGCCGCCACCTTGGCTGCTGACCCCGGCTGTCGCGCCTACTTTGGTAGCAGCTGTTGTCAGTTCAATATATTTTGCACCGCTGGATAGGTACCGTGGCTGTGCCTTTGGCAGTAAGGCCTTTGCCCTAGCCGTAAGCCCCACTGCCGCGATACTTGAACTGCCCGCGAATCGTCACGTAGTGACCAGCTGAAAGTGCTTCTTCGCCGTAGCGCTGGTCGTCGAAGCAGCAGCTGCAGCAACAGCTGCAGCAACAGCGATAACGGCAGCTCAGAAGGCGGTGAAGGTTTGCAGCAACAGAGGACGTAAAAAAAGGGTTACACCGAGGCCGACTGAAGTCGTCCGTTACTTTGTCAAAGGTCGTATGGCTGTGACTTTGGCGACCAATATGTATCAGTCATGTATACAGTACATGAATAAACAAACTAATACACTTGGTATGGTCCATTGATTTTGACGGAGTTCGCTGTTGTCGTTACTGCTACGGTTGTTGTTATTGTTGTGGTAGCAGTAAAAGCGACTTTTGTGTTTATTTTATAACAGCTCGAATGTGAGCGTTCACACGAGACACTGTACTGGGTTAATTTGTTAAGCGGTTATTTCGATGTAGTGCCTACAATGATAATGATGCCTGATGTTTACACAAGAAGAGCACTAGGTAATGTACGCTACGAATAGACATCAGTCACACTATGTTAGAATGATTCACTCATGACCCATCACACAAGACAAGCACAAGGACATTTACGATAGCATCTTTTTGAGGTAGTGCCAACAATTCCAAGGACGCTGCAAACACTACGGTAATTCTGTTATCACTATCACTCACTATGCGTGGGCCATCATCACTGTGTCGCGCGGTTTCCTAGACTCCCTTCGCTCTCATCAACACTTTAGACAACACATCCGGACGATGGGACTCCCCGGCTTCTTCATATACGCTCTCTCCTTCTATTGATCTTTTTCCTCTGTCTTTTTCGCTGTCGTTTATTCGAATATGGCGCTCATACTTCTTCGCAGTTACAGCAGCAGTGGTACATGGCGATTACAGGAGAAGTCGTAGGCTCGAGGAACCGATTCACTTCGACTTCTCACACAGAGTTCAGCCGCGTCTGGTTAGCCAAAATAATGGAGACAATGACAACAGGCCAATGATAGCAGAGGAAAAAAAAACGCTGATGTTTCAGAGCTGCATAGTACTAACGCGAATTGTATTGTTGTAGACTGTCTTTTGGCAACCAGTGCTAATTCCAGTGTTTTGGAAAACGTACCATCGCAAATAGAGCAGGACCTCTAGGACACGACACTGTCGAATCCCTTACTGTTTTCGTCCTTTTTTCGTCGTCCTTGATAAACAGGCAGACACACAGCTGCTCCCTTTCTCGGTCCACAACACTCTCCAGACTAAGATACTACGGCGGTTGCCGCCACCGTCAACAGCGGCCAGGAACAGAAAGCCAGCGAGTGATGGCCGGCACCGTCTGAGAGAACCGCTCGACAACTAATGTTCACTCCACTGAGTGCTCATATAGGGAACCACGAGTCGAATTTAGCGAGGGCATTCTCCTTTCTAAAACTTGTGTTTGGCTCTTAGGTAGCCGCTGTCACTGCTTCTGACGATCATAACGATGGTGCTGCCGTTGTTCGAGCGTGGGGGGATAAACACTAGAAGACGTGAAAACGAATTTTTTTTAACCCTTTGTTGGTGGAATCGCCGCTGTTGCCCTTCCTATGGCCTTTCGTTATGTTTTGCTGGTTTCATTAAGCTAGAAGAAAAGCAAGGTTATGGGATGCTGCTACTGTCTACCACAGATAGATAGACAAAACCACACTGAGATAGGTACCGCCACATTCAACAAATGCCGATTGAATCAGCCGATTTTAAGCCGGTAGAGCACAACCGTCGTCGGATGCTCCCTGCCCAGCCAGGCAAGACTTGACCTAGTGTGGAAGGTTGCCAAACGACAAGTCTTTGACAGCCGCTTTCTCTGCTTGCGCCTCTACTCGCCGTGCCGCGGCTAATTCCACAGACGGTCCCGTTTATCCTTGTATTCCTTCCTGATCAAATGGACACAGATACCATGGACCTAAGCAAGCGTTTCCTTGACGACCACGACCACCGCCAACGCTGAACTTGTGCACGATACTATCTCCTTTTAGGAGCACTGCTGTGTCGCTCCAACTGCTAAGGCTGCGGCTGCTGTCACATCAGCAGGGTCCACCAGTACCACCACTACCAGTGGTGCGCTCACAGCTGCGCTCTGGTCGCTCGTTGTGGTGCCGCTGCTGCTCCGGTGACTGCTGCCGCCACCTCATCGCCAGCCAACGCTGCCTCATAAGCCGCTCTTTAGTGGTGGATACTGCTGACGCCGCTTGTCATTGCCCTCGCATCAGCGACGAGTAGTGGGCTCCGTTTCCTCTCCCTCCGCCAACTGCGTATTGATGGTGGCGCCCCCAGACGACGTCCGACTCAAGCCAACTTGAGCGGGACGCGAGGGCGACGCGTTAGAGCCAACGGACCGACTGCCGACACCATCGCCGCCGGCTGGTCAGTCAGCAGGGACACGCAGAAGATAAAGGAAAGCGTAGGAAGCTGGACTGAAGTGAAGTCGGCGGCCATTCGCCATCACGTCCTCGTCACTACCACGACCATAACTTCCACAGCCAGCGTCTGATTGCCGCGGTGAGGCGAGGTCCTGTGTGGTCGCCCTTCCATTTGGCCTGTCCTCCTGCCTGCCATCTTGCGCATCTTGCCCAGCGCCTTACTCGTTCGAACGGTTTTCGGCCTCGACTGTTGTCAATCGCTCTCTCAAAGATCCACATGTACTCCCTTCCAGGGGACAACTGTTGCGTCTGGCCCTCACGACAAGCGGCCAGGTGGGGGTGCGTTCGAACGAAGGAGAGAGTTCTGGCGATAGCACAGATAGCAGTGACTGCGGGAGAGGAGAATGGAGTGCAGGTTCGTGGAAAACGGTTCACCAGGGTGGACTTGGGCAGAATGCCCCTCGGCACGGGAAGGTCTGGGAAGGAAACAGCGATTTAAGCACTACAACGAATACTATTGCGACGCACGCTAGATCGTACACCTGCCTTCCCATCGAACATCCAAAGCATACTGCTATATGCGATAAAGGAAGCGGTACTAACATGCTTTCTTATTCAACATAATTCATGAGTGTGTGTCAACGGTGGTTAATGTGTGATAAGTTTCTGTTATTTTGATAAAATCCATTTGAAGCACTTGTTGTTGTTGTTGTTGTTGTCATGAGCTTTGTCAAATATAAATTAGGACTAGTTTGATGTGACGGAATCGTTCGGACTTCGGTCGAACTTCGGACTTCGGTCATATCGTTACAAACATTTATAAAAAGTGCATATCCTAAAAATCTGCTATTGTAAATTGTGACAGATATAATATTATTAACACATAACTGTTTAGGCTAACTGCGGCAAACTATTTAGTTATAAATGTAGTGGTGGCAAGGCCTTTGGTTCGGATGGTCCCGCTATTGCTGCCTTAGAAGATTCCCGGTTCCCTGCAGAATCTATAGTAAACTTCCTATAAAATATATATAACTATAAAATAAGTTCCATTAAAGGTTTAGCAATGAATTGGGCCAGACAGCACAGGTGCGAGTGCTGCAGATAATTGTAGTAGACATTATGAAACTCGCTGCCTTCAGTATCATCTTGAAGAAGCCTGGCAGGTTAGTCCAGATGAAGTTGTAACAATTGCCTCGAAGTAGTCCAGTTCTGTTAATGGCGTAGTGGGTGGCGTGTTTGTACGATTAAATTAAGGGAACTAAAGGCTTCAGTATTTTTTGTGTACTGCTCACATTCTATGAAATAGACCTCTGAATCTTTTACATCCGATGTACAAAATAGATAACTATAGATGCTTTCGAAACACAAAATGCATATTTATATCAATCCTGGTTAAACATCTATTATCAAAAATTAGTTGACCTTTTTATTTCTTACGTGCTGTGTCTATATATAACAGCGATGAAAAAAATAACGTTTCCGAGTTAATAAAATTTTATTAATAAGAATATCCCAAAATTTCAAACGTAAACGGGTAACTTGTAAGTTTGGCCATTTGTACACGACTATTATTTTCGTCAGCAGTAGATTCATTTGCTGGTACTTTATGAAGTGCTCGTTATTTTTTGTCTTTTACAGCAATAAATAACACCTTTTAGAAACGATTGCCATTGACGGTGCCTTCAGATTTGATCCGATGTCTTCGAATTGCGTTCCACAAGTTGGCTAGATGAACAGTGGGCATAAACCAGCTTGTGACAATGTCCTGTTTTAGCAACGATTGAGAATTACGGCTTACCTTCGTGATTCCCCGAATGGCCTTACGAGAACACTACATTGAGAAAATGCCATCGATAAACTGGCTTACGTTTTTTGTATTGCTTTTATTTTAACCCAATTCAATAATAGTTGTTCAAAATATGAAATAGAAAAAAATACGTATCCTCGTATTAAACTAGCTACTATTTCCATAAGGCTAAGACGATAGGGATTGTATTTGACGCTGAGAGAGAGAGAGAGAGAGAGAGAGAGAGAGGTAAGCAAGCTGTTGACGTCAAGCGAAACTGCTTCGAGCGCTTTAGTGCGTACGGTTTCGATAAGCAACAGTTATTTGATATACGGCAGTAGCCAGCGTATGACGATGTTTTGCAGACTCTCTCTCTTTTTTCCGTACGGAATGACGACAGATAAAAAAACAAAAAAAAAAAAAAGAGTAGTATTTAATCAGGGATGCGATTTTTTTTTAAATAAGCAGATTCAACGCAAGAAAGGACCAATGTACAAATTGAACTTGTTGAATGGCAACATTAAGGTTAACTAGGTTTTGGCAATTATGTCTCAAACCTCGTAAACGAAAAGTATTCTTAGGCTCCATTTTTGACTCGAAACATAGCGCACATTATTATGGATCACATCTAAAAGAACAGCAGACCCTTTGTTAACTCCACTCCATATCAAATAGCCGTGTAACATTCTTTCGACAATATGTTTGAACAGGGAGTTTCAATCTTGAGAGCCTGAGCAGGAGGAAGGACCACTACTATATATTCAACGTCTTTTCCATTGTTCGGATTCCTACTAGGAGGTCAACCGTGCTTACGCCCGGATTCGAACCGAGACTACTCCACATGTCTCCAATATGAGTAAG
The DNA here is from genome assembly GCF_002532875.2 of Varroa jacobsoni. Classification (NCBI taxonomy): domain Eukaryota; kingdom Metazoa; phylum Arthropoda; class Arachnida; order Mesostigmata; family Varroidae; genus Varroa; species Varroa jacobsoni. The sequence goes on from NW_019214447.1 coordinate 83,680, forward strand.
TAAACATTCAAGTTCTATTCGCATTACTATTAAACATTTTTGTTCAGATGCATCCTATGCGGCTGGAGTGTAAACACGTAAAAATAGGAGTTGATGGTCCTTTAAAACAGGCAGAAGTTCGAAAATTAGCCTATGAATGAACCACCTGCGGAGACGTCTTCATTCGCCTAGAAATCCGTGTATTGTCCAAGCATTGAACGAAGGTAATCCGAAGAGAACGAAGGACTTTTTTTAGTGGTCGTCTTCGAAACTCAGCAGCATAACGAGCTGAATACGCAATAATTATACTTCTACCAACCCAATGTTGTTCTACTATGAAATGGGCTTAAATCCATTACATTACTCCGATTAATGGGAGTCTATATAAAGGAAGCGACAACTTTATGGATTTTATCGACTGATTTTTTGACTCTGAAGCCATTTTTTACAAGATTAACTTTTCTGATACTCCACCGTAAATTACCACAACTTGCCATATCACGTACTGCTTGTCACGTTTTTTTTGAACTAGCGACGTTGAGTGCTATAAGGACCTGTCTGCCAGTGATGCCCATCGACTAAATAATACGCCGTAAATATGACCTGAATAGTAGGATCCGAAAAATTCCCCGCAAGTTTGTAAAATAGACAGATTGGCTGTATTTAGAAGTTTTCCCTTTAAAAACTCGTACACTGCAATGATATCCTGGTAAAATGCCCTACGTTGCAATATCGTTCCTCTATGGCAGCTACTGCCGGTTAGCATAACTACATAGCAAAAAGGTTGCTGTTTTTTGAAAATAATGGAACCGATATCAGTAGCTTATCCATACGACTGTTAATGAACTTCTCAAGTAACTTACGAAGGAAGACCAACACAAATCTAGCTGCAAAAAGGGGTGTAAGTAATAGTCCGAAGCCTGCAGATGGTCATTAGACTGAAAGCGTGGTTTCCATACGATGATAAGTTTCGCCGAACATATTACTGTATCCACTTTGCGGAAAGGGCCGTAAATTCGGTAAGTTTTACTGTAAAACTTAGTCCATACCGTCCGTAGGGGGGAACCAGAGGGAAATAATTTTAGCAATTGGGTATTCTCGTAATTCTAATCATGTTAAAGTAGCCTCACAAACACAATTGAAGTAGCAAGACAACATCATTGACATGTTGCGTCCATAGCCGACAATGTGACTAACTAGTCAGTTGGGGACGCAAAATCGTTGGCGTCGTTCTGCGAGACCTAGATGAATGAAGTTTGTCATTCTCTAAATGACCTCACTCATTGACTTAATCCAGTAACACGAATCAATACGCCTAATCGGCTATCGTGAGATTCTAATATCCGAGCACTCTGACTAGTCGTATGTACAGATACCAGCAGGTGTACTACTTGAAAAAGACGTGATGCCGTTCTCGTTAATAGAACGCACGTAATCATTCTGCTATACAAAACGCTTTCCCACACCAAGTAAACAGGGCAAATACAGACCTATGACAGACCTTTTGTTAACTTATTGCCGTTATTTTGTCCGTAGCGATCCTCTAAACAGATCCATTTCAAGCCCGATGAACTTTCGATAGTTCGAACTTATTTAGTTGACAACTATCGCGCGTTAATTCTATGCGATTATTCAAGGGAATTATTCTCTGAAACAGTCACTTCTAGCTTCTTGAACTACAGTTGTCTTGAGCAGGACACCTGTATTTGGCCTGACACAAGGGAGCGGTGTGGCCTAGATGCTAATGCGCGTTTTTTCGAGTTGCCATACTGGCTCTGAGCATGCGACTATAGCTAGTCCAAATTTCAGTGTTGGCATATTGTTGCCGTGCTACTTCACAGGTCTGTTGAGAGAAAACCCGGATAAGTTCAGTAAGACCCAATGTGAAGTAACGCCCAATGGCTTATATACCCGGTGTAGAAGCGACACGTACCATTGGGTATACCGATCGGAGCATGCACAAACGTGCTTTAAATATATTCTAACTAGTTCACGACAAAACATATAATACATACGTATGTTTTCAATGTATAGAAGGTCGCTACTTGCAACGCAGTTAACATGCTAAAGTTAAATTGTATGGTTACAGTCATTGATTCTCAGAACTTAGAAGGGCTTTTAAGGAGCTCACTGTAACATATGTGAGATTAATATATATATATGTATATATATACGATAGGAGGAAGTCTGGGTCGCAGCCCGAAGCATAAACAAGTGAGCGAAAGTTCCTATTAGGTGGATTTAGATTTTCATTAAGATGAGATTTTTATACAATTAACAGTTTGTTGACTATTAAAACGAATACTAACCTATAGAGAACTATAGTCGGAGAGTTCGACGGACGTCCCAAAACGTAGTTGCTTCGTAATCCTCTAATTACGTCTATTCGGAATGAACATAGTAATTTATATTTAGAAAAACAACAACTTGTTGACAATAGTAGATCTCTATTCGTATATATACTACAGTGAGCTAAAAACACGAAGGTCTCCAAAGGCCTATGTAACATTTCTGAGGAATCGCTGCAGGCCGAAGAGGAACGCCCAGGCTTGAAATCTGCATTTGCGAGTGACGATTCGGAGATATTAGGCAGACGAAATAATATCTAGTATCTAATATTACTACATGAGTGTTTTTTCAATCCTTTTGTGCATTAAGCGCATGTAGAAGTATTGTGTATCGCATGATCCTTTCCCTGAAATAACCGTCTCTTATCATTGGTAATTCGTGAAGAGAGCGTTTTTCTTTAGTGGATAACATGTAGATTTTATGATTTTTCAGTGGGTGAATTTTTCAGCTTTTGTATTTACCACGACCGTAGCAATGAGAGGATTCTCGGCACAGAAAATCTAAGTATAGCTCAATAGCGCGTTCGTAGAATCGATCATCTCATCGTAGCTAAGCCAATAAGCGTAAGCCAGAAAACGGAAGAAACGCACGCTACAGTATTGAAACTAAATAGAACCCCCATACCTCATCTACGGTTTTGGACGGACCCACTACCGTTAGACTACAGGCGCCTGAAAGACTAGCTCAAAATGCAAACATTACAACATCTGAAGATGTCCTAACGTGTCGTAATAGCATGTACATTCTGATTTCGCTATAATTCTATAGAAGGCGGCTACAATCGAATGGATAAAGATTACGGCCAACTCTAAAAAGCATACATTTAACTGCACGATTCACTTTATACCCGTTACGTCTGCGACCAGTTGTCCGATAAAAAAAAATCTAGCTTTTAACTTACAACGCTTACAACGTTAAACAACCAGCGTCGTCCATAATCTCGCGGAATCATACCAACCAAAAAATGGTACTCGCCGCCTTCAATCTTGGTGTTTTCTTCTATAAAATCGCTTCCCTTGACGTAAGCCGCTTACTGCCATCGCTGATATAATAAACTGCGTTAAAAAAGTTTATTATTGCTTGCTGGCGATACCGCCTCGCCGCAGACCGACCGGCATCTGCTGGCAAAGAAAACTCGGCATGGCAGATAGGCAAGCGGTATGTCTGAACGAGTCCACTTTACGTATTTGGAATTGCGTGGCAGTACCTTGTTCGCGATACTAATCATCCGAACGAGCATATTTGATCGAGAGCGATTGACAGTGACAGTCTGCCTGTAGTCTCGCTGACAAGCTCGAAGTGACGACCCATCTAAATGGGTCAATTGCAAGTGTAGAATCACGAGCTAATCCTGCCTTTCCCCAATGCCACTTTGTATCTTTCACGTATTATCGCCTACGATCTAATGACGGCAAGGCTCACATCGAAGCAGCTAGATGACTACCAGGTCCAATCCTCCACTGGCCTTTAGGCCAGCCTGCCTGATGCGAAGTATCTCAAGCACAGAAACAAGGCGAAAGCGTGATGCCTTTTTTGCTAACGGACAGCGTACCGATGATATTGATTATCATTATAAATAAGCCGTTTCTAGTAAGAGCTCACACGTCTCTCAACTGCGTTTGACGGTGTTGAAAACGTTCTATCTAAACCATTGAATGGAGCTACAAACACAATTGTATTACTTTTTAGCAGTTCAAACTGCATTATCGGCTGTCCACCGCTCTTGCAGCCACCCATGGTGACAGGTTTATGTTGTGCGATTGCTGAAAGAAAGCTCTTTTCTTACGATGTTTCAATTTTTTCTTACGATCAATCGCTCGAGACACAGCTGTTACATTACCCTTTGCAACGGGACGCCCTTACTCTACCTCACCAATAATGTGCCGTCGGTCACACGCTTGAAAATGATCGTTTTTCAACGTATTCAGGCCTGACGCAGATATAGATGTTCTATTGCCATCGGGATACACGCCGAAAAAAACGTTACAAATTATTGTTTGTTTGTTTGCCTTATTGTAACATAATCCAGGTGTGCGTTTTATTATGAGGCCAGTAAGTCATTGGGTGCAGTACACATGAACGGAGCGCAGATAGCATATAGCTAAATCCCTGCTTTTGGTGGAAGCTCTTTTCAGAGAGAACGTAGTGTTACCTACGCTACGTGGCGACCTCCGTGTTAAGTAGCGAAACTGCCCCTCAGTGCTATATATCGGTACCTAAAATTGAATTTTGCATTGCTTTTTATGGTCAACTCGAGAAATTTACTGGGCGCTTAAGTCGTCGATAGGTTAGGTCGCCCATGGGCCTTGTGTCGCCCATGGGCCATTGTTGTGCTTGATTAAATAATGCCGTACCATATAAAACTAGACAATACGATACGAAATTTTCGTCTACTCACAGAACTTCGGTCTTGACAATGCTCAGATTTACACAAGACATTTTACGCTGTAAGATGATCACAATTTTTTATGGCTGCAGAATGTTTTTCTAATACAGAATTACTCAATTATGTTTATGATGCTTTAAAATTTCCGTTACCAACTCTCTCAACCAAGAACCTTTTAGAATTACCAACAATAGAGTTTTAATGTTGGCTAAAGTAGAATGGTAATTGCCGAACAAAACATTCAGACTAGAGAAGACTGGATTTCTAATACAGAATTCGTTTCCGACAGAGCGACAGCTTATATATAATGCCCACGAAGGTTGCAGGCATGGCACGGGGAATCTCACATTGTTTCTAGTGATCTAAGCTATGTACGATGTACCTAACTATGGTGAATTGGTTCCGGTAGCAGGTTAACCGGTGGCGTGTTGCCTGCTAATTGTTGGGGCACGTTATAGTCTGGGAGTAAGTGGGATCTGGACATAGACACGCTTCGTTCCGTGCTGGGAGCCCGCCGTCTTATGGAATACCTAACGGCGACACTGTGCCTGAAACACGAAATGTAGAGATATGGCGAATTTTATGACTTCATTGGTCGATTCGTATACTATGGCTCAGCAGCATATTCGTATAATATATTTCGGCCAGCTGACCGCTCCAGATAACTTCTATGCACCTAAAACGGATTTGGCACAGTTGCAAGCAAAGGCTTGAAACTAACAAAAATTTGTCAAGAAACTTCAGTAGCGACCTTGTTACGGGAAAGGCTCAACGCATTGCTCATATGGGAAGAAGTCCTTCGATGCTAATCATTTTTAGAATTTGAGTCACTTTTAGAGGTGCACAGTCTTGATCTTTTGTTGACCATGCACGGTCGCCATAGATGAGGCTTCGTTTCATCTTTACCGCCAGCCATCGAGAGAGCCCGGCGTGAGTACGGCGTCGTTCTGGAGGTAAATCGACCTCAAGTGGCAATCTTGAGTAGGTTTGGTCGTAAGATGTTGATGGTACTTGCAATGGACATCGGGAACATCTCTTTTTATGAAATAACTGCCGAAAATTAAGAAATAAACGCAAGTTACTTAAATTCTTCAGAAGGCTTATGGACCGTTGACGTGGTGATGGAAATCACGCAGTCTGGCCATTTGATGCCAGGGCGCATTGCCATACCTTAGTTACTTCCTGGACTGAGTAAAGGAATACTTTATATTTTCTTTAATCCACTGACTCTCCCGATTTAAATCTAAGTAATTACGGGGTTATCGTTGGCTACAAGTGGCAATTGGTAGGCAAGCATATCCGATTATCGATGTATCCTGAGAAGTCGTAGGAAATGCCAATATGGAAACGTCGATGGAAAGTATATATGGCTGTTCAGAAACTGCCACAGTTGGGACAGAATAAAAGAAAAAAGAGTAAGAGAAAAAAGTTCATCGTTTTGGCGCATCTAGTCCAAAAGTTGTTCCAGAAGGAGAGGGAGAGAAGGAGGAGAAAGTGGGCCAGATTCGCTTAGAATAGCCTAAAAAACACGGTCTCTTTTCGCAAAACGCGCAAGTGATTCGGGATGCTGTCATCAAAGATCTAAAGCAGAACACTAAAAACATCATCTTAAGGTCGAAGATAAGTCATGACCTTCATCGAATCGTTAAGCATCGAATTTGCTTAACTCATATGCTCGATAGGACCCTTCAAAGGTCTAGGTAATAATTTACGAATCTTACATTAAAAATATTCTGTCGTCTCAACAGCATGTGTGTTCTATCTTTTGTTTCATAGGCTAAGACACCGTTTTAGCTATAAAAGATTACACATTATAGCAAAGGTTAAATCCACCTAATTTCATCCGTATCAGCAGTAAAAATTAACACATGAGAAGCTTTTTGATTTTATAGTAGATTTTATAGTCTAGATAGGAAAGATCTCCTCCCGTGTCACGCCAATGATCCTATTAACTACTTGCGGGACTCAGGTCCGTTGCCTGTCACATACAGTTAATGCGGGTGAGGTGATTATGTTTCTGAAGCATTACGCTTCCCCTGGCAACACCCCAAGCTCTTAGGCGTCGCTAGTCGCTAAGAGCTAGCAGTCCACAAGCAGATGATTTATCCGACACGCAGTCGTGCGTTCCGGTCGCCTCTCTTGTATTTGCTCGTACACAGTGTTTCAAGGTGCATAGGGCACAAATGGCTTGATTCAACTTTAAGCCGTAAAAGTAAGTGTGAGTAACTTGTGGAGCAACCGCATTGGTTGATTCAATCGAAGAGTGACGGTACAACAACGAACTACTACGAGGCACATGTGCTTAAGATAATAGTTAACTGGACGTGTGATGTAAGTGGATACGAACTAAGGTAGTCTGGAAGTGGGGGTTCAAGAGGCAACAGTCGTCATTGTGAGCCATTTTTTTTTTTTTTTTTTTCAGAATCGAATCTAAGCTCACGCGGTCTATTTTTTATTTACTCTATAGTTCGAGATATGCAGGTTGATCGTAGTTCGCTTCGTATCGTAGACTGACAAAAACGTTGGGTTATGCGCGAATGATTTTGCCCTAGGTAGCTATAAATCATGAATAATGTATTGCTTTTTTTTTTACCATTATCCTAAGGTTATAACTTTTGTAAAATAAGCATCGTTAATAAATAAGATGTATGGTTATGTTTGTTCGTGAGATTTACTAGTTATATTTAGCTTCCCAATACTAGATGTTCTGAGCTTTACGTCCGACATCGCCTTTAGGCGTTCCACCAGACGGCTGGCTTCCATCACGGAACGGAATGTGTTTTCATCCGAATTCGAACCTAAACCATGTCGCTAAGATTAACATGCAAACATTTTACCCACAGAGCTATCGCGAGGGCTAATTCCACCATCCTAACAGGCGCTAACCGAAGTTTGAAGCTTTCTAGAAAAGCCGTTTCTAAGCATTTATTGTTTCTGATAATCATTTGTTCGATAGTGTAAGGCTCAAAGCAGCTGCCTACAGGTGTAGACCAAGGTTGCAAGTTTTTTTCACAGTCTTGCTTAAGAATTCTCTGGACTCTCTACAAATTAGGTGAAGATGATCTCCTGTGCAGACGATTTAGATATTCGCAATTACAATTGTTTCAACATGCTGCCCTAGGCAAATTGTTTCAGTACAATCAAACTTGCCACTGATCTGCAATGGTATCCTAGTGGAAAATCTCGAGCACTTGAACCGAACAAATGCCTCATTCTTCAAGAGAGCCTTGGAGTTGCACTGGACATTTTGTAACAGGCTTTTTGGGCGGGGACGCTGCTCTCCATCGAAGACCATTTTAATCTATCGTCAACTTCCGCACTCCAACAAAGCATGGTAGAACAAATGGGTCGACTCTGAACTCTACCGAATGAAAGCCACAACGGACAACATCTTGAGATTCTATCGTAAGGCCATTGCTACTGACAATACTTCTCCAATGCAAATAACGCAAAGTAAAATGCCCACAGCACTGCAACACATTAACGACATTAGTTACTTAAAGTTAAACGTTTCGAGTCTTAAGTTTGCCACTAGCATCAAGTACTGCTATAGACGGCTATCCATTTTCACGACGCAACGCAGCATGTCGATGTCGGTCTTTAACCTAGACGACTATGTGCCTATAAGAAGTAGGCAAGCATGTCACCATCAGGGGATGATGTCAGCTACCAAATCGAAGGTGACCTGGTTTATGCGTTACGACTGAGGACGCATGAACCGTATTAGGACAACGACCATTAACAACAATTGCACTATACAAGAAAGTCAAGCAAGGCCAATTTCTAACGGGCTTTCTACCCAGAGTAAGGACACTCACCTCTGTCGAGTGAATAAACACTGAGGTTTTCATAAAGAGAAAAAAAAGAAAAAAAAGCTAATTAACTAAGCCATCAAACAACAACGTTTCAGTTACTACATAACGAAATAATAACGACTAGTGCTCATCAGCAAAAGACTTATAATGGAAACACTCATAGTCGACATGAACTGGGTAATCGTTTCAGAAATTACCAAACGCTTCCTTTCGGCGATAGCCCCGCCATCTGAACTTCAGCGTGGGTAGAACTCTTCTCGTCCCCCTTATTTGCTGATTCGGTGACTATCTCACATTGGTTAGTGTTAAGTCAACAATAAAAACGGTCGCAAAGGAACGTTACGTCACACCGACGGCTACCATGGAAGCTGAACGCGTAGGTACGCTAACAGAAAACCTGTTTCCGTACTGATACCGAACATCGGCTGGAACTGGAGGCGCCTGCCTGTACCTGGGTGGTGGTGCTATCGATGATTTAAAAGGTAGAAATTGTGAAATATTTAACTTGCATTACCGTACTTACCGTATATTATAGGAAACAGAACTTGTGGCAAATTTAAGCCTTTATGCAGGGATAAGGCTCAACAGAAAAAATGTTCCGCTGTTTTTCGGTCAAGCTGGTAGCGTTTTCTGCCATTTAATAGAAGTTACTAAGCTGAAATCCAATATATTAAAACTGTCAAGTAAAACCTATCCGATGACGCTATTTTAAGTACATTTTTTTTGCTATCTTACTATAAATCATTTAAATGTAAAATTTGTTTAGAAAGGTAAAACTGATATTTAAAGAGAGTCATAAATCCCGTATGTAGAATGCGTTGTTGCTATTTAGGTGTTTTGCTCCTTATGGCCGTATATATGGCTTTTAATTTTTGAATACAGCAGATGATTCCAAATAAAACATTGTCAAGGGTCGTAATCGATAGGGGTTATCCGGACGTATACGTTCGTGCCATATTCGATGCAGAATTCTATGCAAGCCATAAATAGGCCGGCCGCTAGGATCAACAAGCCCATAGCTACATCCCAAACATTCAGCTGGTTAATATAGGTTGAATGCGTCTGTCGTAGAAGTGTTTTGATTTTCCAGCGTAACAGCTTCCTTTGTTTAATACGTGTGAACATATCCATGTCGAGCATCTGTAGTACAATCTGGTTGAATTTGTTAGCAAGAGGATGCCCCGGTGATATCAGGAAGCCGCTGACGCGTTCAGCTACAGCCTGGGCAGAGATGTCGACGAGATGCGAATAGTTTGCCGTGTAAATCTCGGCTGAAGACAAAATCGTGATGACGTTCTCATTACGTGCAGTAAAACGAATGCATGCCTCTTGAGTTCTTTGGTACAGCTTCCGATTTCGCTTGGCTTCGGCAAGCAGTCGAAGCACGTGAAGATTCGCCTCGGCCGTTATAAGTGAAGAGATGAAATCTTTCTCAAAGACACACACGCGCACTTTACCTTGTTCGAGTACCGCGACAAAATCCGCCACTGTGTTGAGCGTCCGATGCGAAGGGATATTGAAGCTAGACAATAGTTTTGTCCGAAACACCTGCGCTATCAGGATCGACCCGAGCAGCATCGTTATATACAGGATGCTATTTCGCCGTTTGTGAATTACAATGCCCACTTGTAGAAGACAGCCAAGTACTTGAAGCGCAGAGTACGCCGCATTGTGGATATTTAAGTTCAAAATGAATGTAAACGCCATAGCGGTGGCGACCAACGTAAACCAGCAATACTTGTCGAATATATTTATTAATCCGAAACTGCCCATTCGGTGCCGTGGGGTCCGTTTCGTTATGAAGTAATTCTGTGAGAAGGAGCTTACAGTCGAGTAGCCGACCTGACCTAGACGGTCCTCGGAAAATACGTGCCTTGCGAGCACCACATCGCCTTGTCTAGATCTTAGCTTGAAGAACACCTCTTCGGACTCTTGTTGGACAGGCTGATTGAGATTGACGAGTAACTTTTCTGCCGAATGATTGGTTAGAGATCGAATGATCTCCTGAAACTCATCAAAATCCCAGCAAATACTTCGGCAGACAACAATTAGCCGATCGATGCGGTTCATCTCCCTGAGGCGGATGCTAGCATCCTCTGACGTTAAGTTCACATTGGTACGTCGTTCACAGTCACGATACTTGCTGGGGATATCCAATAGGTTGTGATCTGGATTATGGGCACAGGAGATACACTTGGCTAACCAAGCACTACGCATCCTTCCGAAATCCTCCAGCTTGTCACCGAAAAATATCCACCTGCTTAGCGGTAGCCAATGCGCTGCATGAGTTAACTGGAGAACTTCGTCCTGGGTTAGTTTTCGATAGACGAATATCAGAGTCCATCTTTTATATTCAAGATCATGCCGAATCATCTCGATCACATCCGTTACGTTGGAGTAAATATACACAGCCTGATTTTGGTCCTGGAGCACCTTTGACTCAGGGAAGATAAGCACAACTGTAAAAGACACCTCGTATAGGAGTGAGAAAGCTTTCACAAGATTGTACATTGCTGCTGATGGCGCGACAAACCGGCTACAGTTGGCTCTTGAGTCTGCGCCCTCTCGACGTTGAAGTCCGACTACGTGATCAGCGTTCGATTATAAAGCTAAGTTAAAGGAGCGTGAACACCAAGCAAAATGCTACGGTCAGTTCGAGGCTACGTGTGAATTATTGCCTTAGCTACAATCGATCTCTAAGTGTCAAGAATGTACAGGCCGACTCATGAATAGTACTTGCTCTAAGTTGCAAGCCCTACGACAACCGGTCACATACGTAATAGGGAACCGACGAAGTGGGCTTGAAATTCACCTGACCGTGAGCAATCCTCATCCGTCAAACGAGTGCTTGCCGATGGCATATGGGCACGGAACCGTCACAGCAGGCACAGCAGCCGTTGTCGCATCTACTACTTGTTTGAGGTGAAGCAAATAGCTTATGAAGGTCCTCGGCTATTTACGAACCTAGTTATATTGGGCACGGAAACTTTTCATTCTCCCAATAGATTAATAACACAAGTACTCGTGATAGCTTAATGGTTATATAAATTAGTGGTTAAGCAAAAATGTTATCTGTTTGCTAATCTAAGGGACACGCTGTGCTCCAGATTCGGACCCGAACAGACAGGTTGTCTCGTGTTGAAAACTAGTCATCTTATGGAAACCCTAACGGCGATACCGGACGACTACCGCAAAAACAAATGCGTGCACACCATCGAGCCCATTTCTCAACGATGACAAATTTAAACGTACGAATAAGGATGAAGTTAGTTGCAAAACGTTGCCGTGCTTAAATAATTGTTATAAAAGAGGACACACATATTTATGAGGGTGGGGCATTTCATGAAATCACATTTTCGTTTCGTTCTAATATCGAAATACATATTTTTTTTTTATAATAATTTGAGATAGATAGCATTTTAAATATTTAAAGATTCAAAGCTGGTCGATTTTGAAAACGACAGAGGTTTACCTGCCTTCATCGAGTTCAATATTTTAACGCAAGAGTCGTTTGTCGTATTATTTACACAACGTTCAGACATGATTAGATGAGATAATATAGAAATGTGCTGTAGCATTGTGTCGTTTTTTCGGATGTTTTATGTATGAAAAATTCGACGTTAAGGCACCACCGTTCCAAGCACTAGGTCAACTATAGACGGGGTATCCAAAAGATGGCATAATATAACTGAAAAAATGGTCTGTGTAAAAAGTATCGCGATTCAGGCCCACTATTTTTCAAAACCCCGCGCGCGGTACGTACTAATTACGGAGTTGGTTGTACATGTGCTTTTCTGTAAACATTTAGTATACATCAAAAGGCTTGCAATAGGTAATAAAGGTCACGGCACTGAGCGCCCTTTTACAGAGAATCAAGATCCGTATAATTCTATGCGAGGAATAGCGAAACAACGTGAGCATCACTGAGTAGCGGTTTCTTGAACCCGTTGTTTCGTGTAGCTGTTAAGTTGGTTTCACAACTGTCCTATGAAATACTTTTTTGTGAAAAATCCTAGATTTGCTATTTACATTACGTAGTTGACGATGAGGAGTTCTACTGAGTATTTTAGGGATGTTTTGAAGGCGAACCCTTGGAGCACCATTAGATAGCTCGTCCAAAAAATGGCTTCGGCTTACGAAGAGCGATGCAACCGCGCCTCACTTCCATAATTTCAGACAGTGTTTACTTTCTAATACTGATTATTACATACTGGAAAGCTATTACGAAAGTTTCTAAGCATTTTCCCATTGATTCGAATGACAGAAATGGCGCGCAAATGATACACTTCGGTCACTTTTCTACTAGAAGGACGACACATTTGTTTAAGCTAATCCAGCGATTGTACGACCGTAACATCGCAAAAACAAAAAAACGAACAACTTTAACGAATATATACGTATAGCTTCCAAGCTAACACTTTCGAGGGTGAAGAGAGGAGCGTCAGCCCGTTGTCGACGCTTCTTGCCAAACCAGTACAAAAACGTTCGAAAAGTAAAGTACCTAAAGTTAATCGCTACAGCTGCTTCAAACTCTTCGTTGCTATAATTAATTGCCGTACAGAGGCGACTCTAGCTAACTTTATTTTATTAGAAATATTACGTAGCACAAACCCTAGCTGGCCTTTATTTTTCAGGTCCAAACTGTTCGTGGGTGTTAGCGACACGGCTCACGTACGCGGTACGGCACAGCTTATGTGCACCGATCTAGCATGATCTGAACGCGGCTAGAGCTCGTAGAGAACGTGACAGTCGAATATTCTGAAGCATAATACCGAAAGTGTCAGTGAACTAAATAACGGCCGATCATTGAATCGTAATCATAAATATATACAGAGTCAGACATAAGATGCAGATTAGTATATATATACAAACTAGGTTATAATGGCATCGCGGGTCATACGATTAACGCAGCTTTTCATCAAGCGCCATTACATAGCTGGCTGTAAAAACGTCAGGTATCAGAAGAAGTAAATAGCATTTTCTCTTGTTGTTGTGTGTCCTGTCCTACGTACACCAAACGATCACTGTAGATGAGCTAGTCGTGCCCGATTTTTCATCCCAAATTATACTTATCTGCTGCTTCAGATCGTTTCTAACAATTTTTAGTAAAAAACCGTTCTGCTTTTACTGTGTGTACACTTCTCTGGGGAACTATCTGTTGTAGCACTAAAATCAGATTGATAAGCATCGCTGTTCTCCACTAATTCATATATAGAAATATTCCGTTCATTTGAAAGTGGGGCGCCACATAAACATGATTACTCATATTAGAGTGAACATATGTCCTGTTCCAGGCGGTTGTATCCTCGAAGAGGAGAGCTCGCCGATCTTTATGTCCAAGCAGCCTTACGTGAATAAACAAAGCAATATATCGCACACTCCTAAACACCACTATTCTACGTCGCATGAACGACTAGATATGTTTCTTGCACAGTAGCCCCATTTTGACACATGTGTCCTACATATAGGTAACGCAACAAGAGTAGCATTGGCCTTCTAGCTCCTGTGGAACGTAAAACGAAGCAGGTTGTGTCGAAACACTTACGTTTACATAGGCGGCTGTGTAGCGCAAAAAAACTAAAGGAACAATGTCGAAATGCAATATTATTTCAACTTGTAAAACTCTAACAGAGCATTGGCTCACACTAGAGGTCATGGTTTCTATATAAGCTGAAATAAATATATTTGAAAATATAACTAGAAAGGTCTCTGGGTCATTTTTTGTTTAATAAAACGATGCTAACAAAGACCGTTTCTAATTGTAAAGGACGCTACTTGTATGGGATGTTTAAGCACATATACTAAATTCAAATCTAATTACTAAATTTGTTCAACTGTTCAACCTCTCTACCATTTTTGTTGATCTTCCATTTTACTTTACTTCAAAACTCCATCCGTAAGCTCTTTTAAACGAGTTCAAACTCTTGAGGTGCTGGGCAGCTCCTTATCCGGCGCTCCAAGTAAACACAATATCGCAACTAATTTATGGCTTGAAGGATCACAATTAACATCTACTTTGACGGGACTGACCATAACGAGTTGTTGTTGTTTCTGTTGTCGGATGGCTGCTAGTAAAAGGCAGTTGCACGGCGTCATTTTTGCCGACCCTTATGTTATAGTTTTTTGCTGTTCTTCGGATGTGCGGCTCCGTCGTTTCTATACTCTTGGATAACAGTCACCCGGACGAAGAAGCCTTGCAGAAAAGTTATGTTATAGGCCCTTTCGAGAGAGTGAGAACAGCTCGTATTTAATGGTAATAATAGGCATAAATAAAAACAGTAAAAGCAGCAGTGCCAGCGGCATTGCCATCGTCCTTTCGTTGTTATGGCTCCAGTCGGACGGCGTATTTCCGCCTAAAAATGCGCACAACTTAATGAAAATTTTCAGTAGAAAAATTAGAGAGCGGTCATGGATCATCAGTCGTCTCCCCATCGTCGATGCGCAATAATTGTTTACATTTTTTTTTCGTTACAATGCTTGCGTATAAGTTACCGTCGCAAAACGTGAACGCCCTTTAAGTTCGAAATCCTATGGCATCTGGTGAGAAGCGAATAATGAATCTAGAAAATATCTACGCGTGACATACATTATCTCTATTGTCTGCATATAAGCGCCCTCCTCTCTCTTAGAAAATTCGTATCCACCAATAGCGTTATTTGTGTTTAAAAAATACATATGGCGCCGTAGTAGGTCAAGGTCCAAAGTTGCCCTAGGCCTTCGCGTGGTCGGGCAGGGGTTCGCTCGTATACTTACCACGGTCGCAATCAAAGATTTTCTCACCGTCTATGGTTGGGGGCGTTTCGAATATTTCAGTAAACTTTCTGTGTTTCAAGTTATATCACTGTTGGCTGGCACGGTTGGACAACGGCCGGCTCCTAGTACGAAACGAAGCCCGTTTATTCCTCGTCTGAACCCAGACAACAACGTATCGCAAAGATTAGTAGGTAAATAAGTTATCCACTAAGTTATCACGAAGACACTATCAATACGCGCACAATCACCCAACTGGCCCATTAAAACGAAAGCTTTGTAGATAATTATAGGTATAACGAGCGAAAGAGAGCGTGGGGGGGGGGTGGCGCTGCAGCGAAACTTATGCCGACTACATCAAAGGTTCTGTTGCCCTTTAAAGGATACACTGTTTTTGAAATCCAATTTGCGCTGCCCGACGATATAGAGGGCTCGAAGTGTGCCTGGGATCCACGTTCTAACTCAGCCATCTCAGATGATTAGTGACTTGAAATTTTAATGCGTGTGCAAAAACACGCAACGTTTTTCAACTTTGCTTGCGCCCTGTAGTTGCGGACAAATAATGCCTGAACTTAACAGTGTAATTAATTCGAATGTTATTTAGTCGGATTATATATATATGTTCAAATCGTTCATACTTCCCAAGTGGCTCTCACGTAATAACACTATATGACGATATCTATGAGCTAAAGAAGGAAATGAATCAGAGCTCACACATGCTCCCTACACGCAAAACAACTTTCAACGGTTTATGAGCACTTACAATAAGTTTTAAATGTATACGCCTTCTACAAATGCCCTTCACGTTTCTTTCCACCTAGTAATCTTGAACAATCGCTAAATATATAGCGTAGCTTCATTATTCAATTATAAATTAACGGATAAGGCACTCTAAAAGCTAGAACGTATGCTACGCGGTATCCAAGAGATCATACAACTTCGGCATTGTTTTCAATCTACGATCATCAGTTCTTCGGTAGTACATTCATTTTTGTGCAATGTGCGGAAGGCTACAATTAGCTTTAATTCGCCCAGCTTGTCTTCCGCCCTTAAGCCTTAACCGTTACGACAGTGGGCCAATTCTGGTTCTGGGCGTCGTGGTTTGTTCGCAGTTCTTTATCGACGGTTTACTCTCTCCCTTAACATGACATGCGTTTACGTTGTCGTCTTGAACGTGGTACAGCAGTAGCTACGTCCGCCACAAATTCAGGCTCTGAAACAGCTGGTTGTTCTTCTTCTATTTCACACCGTGTTTTTGATATTCATTTCCTTTTTCTTTCTGTCTTGTCGTTTTTGTCCATCGGTGTCTATATATGATGGCCGCTAGGTTGCCGCCAGTATCTCCGACAGCCTCCCGCTTCGATGGCCCGCTCAACTCGGGCTTTCGATGGCGGCAGACAACGGAAGGGTGACGTGAGGCCCGTCCATCCAGTCTGGGTAGGCAGCAGCTCACTGCTCCGAATAGCTCCGAAGCTCCGCAGGGATAGACGTAGCCACAGCGTTTACAACGAACGTAATAGTGGCAGCGGTACCGACGTCGGTTCTCGGAGGCCTTGCAGCTGTCGTCGACGCTCCTGAGCAAAAAGTCGGAGCAGCTCAAATGGAATCTACTGCCGAATGAGTTTGGCTTGGTGAGCGAAGTGCATGGAGCACTGTTCAGAAGCGCCTTAACTGTCTGCAACGCGGTGCGTAGATGGTTGCTGTTCTGGTTATTCATAAGCCGCCCTACGTTTCAGAGAACATCGGGCGGACGATGGCATCATACCCTTGCACGCCTCGATTGCGCCTCGTTAACTCCGCCTCAGAATGTCTTCTATAGGCATCCCTAACATTCAGTCAAGTAAATAGCTGTTTTTACGGCCGAGAAGGTACTGGAGATAACCGTTAACACAACTACGGCGCTCAGTAGTAATTTTACTATATATTTACATAATTAATAATAAGAATAACGTGTCACTATAAATACAGACGCCTGCTGTGGCTCGCAGCATAATGGCCATTAACGTTCGACGCCGTATGCGCATTATTGAATATGAAAAAATACTCTATTTTATACCCCGGATAAAAAAAGGGACGCGTCTCCGATTATGAGGCTCACCAGCGGCATTTGTTTGCAGATTGTATCTGCTTGTAAAGGCAGACACGCCTGGCTAGAGAGATGGGGCTTCGTATAGCAGTTCCTGCAGTTCAGATAGTTGAAATAACTCTAAGTTTGTTAAGTAAGTTGGCAATGAATGTACGTGTACGTGTTTTGTTGTTAAGTATGAGGTCGTAGGTCTGCATTTGCACTTTATCGGAAAACAGATTATAGTATTTACAAAACAACATCGGAGTACTTATTAATAATAATTATTCAGTAGATGCAGGACGCCAACAGCAGGCAATATTGGCCCACTTTTAATCTAGAAATTCTAGATCGTTGGTAACAACTTATATGGTCTTGTTCATTGCTTTGATCAGTAAGCGTACACATTTACACACAGCATCAGGAATCATAATATAACAATAGGAATCATAAATATATAAGAAAAATAAGCCACTAAATTTTTCATCCTCGACTTCCAGCGTCTGTCGACACTGCTCATTTGCAGTGACGATGTTGTATAAGTAACGTAACAAAAGATCGACTAGAAATGTTCCAATATAGAGCATCGTCGCTAATGACGATGCAGGGCTTAAATAATATTCCTTTCGTCCTTTGCCTCCTACAAAGCATACGGATTGTCTCTCCGTTTGTTCATTCCTGCGCTCACGCGTCCTTCGCTCGCAAACGTAGTGATACCAAACAACACCGAAATTTCGACGCTGCGCGATCACGCCTCCTATCTTGTCAATGTTCTATATTTTTCCTGATGGCAGTAGAAGGCGATTGCTTGTGCTGATTGCTAAATAACTACTCATATTAGATTGCATCGACAGTGACGAAAACATAACTGTGACTAAAGGGACACGGATCGAGGATATAACATCGCACAAGCCACGCTCATAGCCGGTCCGATACATTTACTCCGTCTAGCCAGCTTTAGTAGTTGCATCTGCTCTTCCCATGTATTGACAAATATGGATTCATTATAATAAAAAAAAACAGCAGTGATCGTATAGCTGATGCAGGTTTGGCGGCGGCGGCGGCGGCGGCGGCGGCAGCGACTGAACTACGTGAGGCCTAAGGCAACGAGCACAACGGCACCCTTCGAAATGCACACGCGTCTGTGTGTTTGTGTTATAATTAGTATATTAATAATCCAGATTAGTTGTTCAGAGCGTTATTATTATCTTATCCTCTGTCGACCCTACATGCAGCTGTCCGCTACTTCGTTGATAATTACACTATGCACGTGTACGACGCCAGCTGGTGCGGAGGCAGATGCAAAATGCCTTTTTTGCCATACTCATAGACATAGCACATGCAGGTGCCTGCACATATCCGATACATATTGTGTTTAACTTCTATGAGAATTCGAACTACTCACTGTAGATAAGACTGCTTCCCATGCCTGTAAGACAAGAAAAGGAAGTTATATAACCTTACACGCAAGAAAGTACGTGCACTTCTGACATACTGTGTACTTCTGTTCGTTGCGATCATCTCACCATATTTTCTGCGCTGTCGCAATAATTATCGAAGTAGATGAAAGAAGGTAGATGGCTATTATCAGATCTAAATGGCAAGCGTCAGTATTTAGATAAAATTTACACTTGCTCCTTGTTGTCATTGTTGTTGGATTATGGTAAGAACAGAAAGTTATAACCCACGTACGTTTCAGCGACGCGTCGACGGCTGTGGCGGCAACTGTTTTGTCCAAATGATTTTCCAACTTTCGCTTTCAGTTGCTTTAGAACACTTTAGTGAATTGACGCAACTTCCTTCTGCGACCTACAGAAGAAGAACGAGACGACTACAGACGCACTTTCCTTTTCTAAAAAATTCAGATCATCTAAGTTCCATCTCCGTCAAGCCACTCCCGCTCTCTGACTTTTGCTCAATCTCCTCTGAAATCGTGTCCATCAGTGAAGCCTCATCTTCTTCTGCCCCACGTTCTGCTCCTGCAGCGGTGCCATTGATCGCCGTTGGTTGATGGTTCCCTCCTAAACAACGGCTTCCCTAAGTCTCAGCGCGTCAGCCAAACCGGTTGCGCGGCTCATTGGCCTTTTCTTGCCATTGCGACCAATGCTACAAGTAGCAAAGGCGAACGATCTGCTAGGAAATTGTTCTCTCGGCCTGGGTTGTTCACTGGCGATGCTTCCAACTTCGCGCGAATAGTGACACCATCGGCCAACAGTAAAGTGAGGCAAAAAAAACTTGTAATTGGAACTCCAAAGAAGAACTGAACCGGCTCCAACCACCTGCCCACTAAATGGGGCCCGTAAGGTCAAAGTCAGCACACAGTTGTCTGTCATCCAAAAGTGGCAATGACAATGCCCAGCACCAATAGGCCAGAGCGTCATTACGACTGTTGCCGCCGTTGTTGAACCAGTAGATTGCGCCGATCACTCAGCGCTGTTGTTCTGGCGTTCGCTTCCAAAAGCTGATTTGAGTTGTCCATGACCATGACCAGTGATGACGATAACACTACTGCTGCTACCGCGCGAATCGAACGTTTCCACGAAGGTAACCCCTCTTCGTACTGCATAAGAACGGATTTGTATGATGATGCGGTACGGTTCGGTAAGCACGCTGTAATAAATGGTCGTTGATAGCTACTGCCTATAGGAAGCGTCCGTGGACGTACCCGCATTACAATGCACAGTAAAGTAGTCCCGATCATGGGCAAGATGTTCGTGTTAGATTTGCATTGCCCATTGGGTAACTGATTTTCACAGAGGGTTACAGTATGCATTGTTTAATATAAATCGTACGGAACCAGCTGGATTACAAGCAGTTCATGAACTCTGTTTCGCCAAAAACAAATATATCATGTTTCCATATCGTGTTTATCTATATGGAGCACGTTCGCTCAAGAGTGCGCGAAAAAAATGCAGTATAATTTCGGTACGGGAATTTTCAGCGATAAAAGAACAAGTACCGCTACGCAAATATCCGCGTTCAACTACTATACAGTAGAAAAATTCATTTGCTATATTAGCAAAGTTGGGTAATACGGGACTGGATTAGTAACAGGGAATAGTCGATCTCGTTTCTCATTGTTGGTTGGCTATTGCTATGCAAGCGGTGTCGTTAGAAGCAGCAGTAAACAGTCACACTCTACACGCTTGCTAAAAGTTTGGCACTTTAAAGCAATACGTTAGATTAAAAATAATTCAATTTCCATTATAACTTTTACGCTATTGAAATTTCGCTTGTTAACGTTTGCTAACGCCGAAGCGCGTGTTGCCTGTGACAATTTCTAACCATACGTATATTTGTTTCTCTAGAAACATTTGCTTTAGTCCAATAGCTGGCCATCGTTGCTGACGGCCAGATCAGACAACGCCACCGATCTATGGTTAGAACGGTGAGAAAAGCTCCGGACTTCAGCTGAAATCCTGCTCACTTCACGGTACGTTCATTTTTCGGACTAGACAATCGATCAGCGTTGAAAGTCTCGAGATTGACTAACGTCGTGCGGAAGGTAGCAGGGGGCAGCCTTAGAAAGCCTTCCTTGCGGCGCGCATATATTTGACTGTTAGATACTGTAAATACAGTGCTTTTCCCACGCTGCCAACGGTTCCTAATTTCTAGCATTGCTCGTTCGCTTTCCGCCTCTTTACATTTCTTTGTCCAAAGATATTTGTACTAATCCAATAGCTGGTCATCGCTATCGGCGGCCGCAGTCAGGCAACGCTACGATTCGACGCTTGGAACGATAAGAAAAAACTCCGGACTCCATCTGGAAATAGTAGGCGCTCGCCCGGCTGCTTTTTGCCTTATTCTCCAGATTTCGATGTGGGTCGTCCCCGTCGCTGGGTTTGTTCGCCTCGTTGCGATTCCGTTTGTTCAGCAGCGAATGTCGCCTTTACTGGATATTGTACGAGTGCAGGGGCGGCAGCAGCAGCCGACTTCTAGCTGCGCCGGGGTAGAGTGTTGTGTGAAAGCGTACGCTACTTTTACAAAATTAAGTGCTACCGCTTATTGCAGCGTCGTAGGGTTATTTCGTATAACTCAGACGACGGCAGCAGCAGCCGCCGAAGTCTAAACAAGAGTATCGGTCAGACGGACCGACCCTCACGTAAGCGATATCATAAAGCTCAATAGATGTTAATAACAACAACGGCTGTGTCAACAACACGTTTTAACGATCTGTCGCATTCGTTATGCTGCTAGCGGCATCGATGACGGTTGAAGCTCCGTCTCTGTCCGCGGAGGGAAAACAGAGTAGAAGTCAGAGGAAAAGGCTGTGAATGCCTATGGCGACGACGCAGAGATCTCTCACTGCACCAAAAGGGCAGAACGAGCGAAGACAGCAAATCTTCGATGGCTATCATCATGCATAGCGCAACTAGAAAAAGCACTCATAAACTAAGAAACTTCTACAGAATCCATTCTCATCGATTGGATCAAATGTCGTCCCAGGAGTAGCGCCGATTGTGAAAAGTTCCGTCACAAACGGCACACGTTATTTGGTCAGGAACTGTTACATTCGGCGGCGTCGCTCCGCGCAAAACACTTTGTGTAGACCTTTCAACGGGCCTTGAAAAGCACAAAAAAGAGATGTTCTAAAGGATGATACATCACGTAGCACAAACTTAATGGCTGCCTGTTTCTCTTCAGAGGCAAAGGGGATGCAATTCACTCGAAAGTTACTGTTCGTAACAAGATGAACGACGGTTTATGGAAAGGCGTCCACAATTGTTGATGCGATAGAAGTATAAAACTAGACGTTGCATGGGAGGAAACAAGGCCTATGTGCAGGCGCAATAAAAAAGGCCAGTGGAAGTTTTTCAGAATGACTCTTTCGCGGAATGCTGGAGTCACCAACACGACTCGGATACTGTGCCGCAGGGTTAGAATCTATTTCAAAGAAATACGATCAATAGCTATTTTTTTTTATTTGCAGTGAAACATTTTCGCGGAGCCAACGAGGCCTACGAATAGAAAGGTTCGAACAACCAAGGCGCCCTTTGAACAAGCCTTCTCAGGCTCAGTCATCATTAGTAAGATATTCTCACAGGAGAGTACCACTTGTTAGTCGAGCTATATGTAAACAACTTAATTTATCGCTACCTGAACGATTTCGTTTTCTCTCTCTGAGACAAATTGTGTTTTTTGATCTGAAAAATAATCTACGTAATGTTTATCAAGTAATGTTTGACTAGAGCCAAAACTAATGTAAGAAGAATAAAGTTCACAATATCGATGTAACTTCAAGAAAAAATATGTAAGAAAACTAGCCAGGGTACTTAGTAAGCAGCTCATCGCTTAGTCTACTTTAGTCAAGGTCGCATTTCTTCTATGAAATACCTATTATACCTGTATTCCTTTGTCATCATTGATTATTTTATTAGAATTTATCGACTTGAGTACTGTTAACGAGCTTTACTGTTCTATTATGTGCGATTATGTACCTCGCGCACGAAAGATATCTCTCTAATGGGTCGCCGCGAATCCGCACTAAATAACAATGTTAGTATTGACGATTTATCTCTTTAAGATCTCTCCGAGCAGATTTTTCAACAAATTTTCGGACTACCGGCTATGCATAGCCAAGGTGCGCAGGCCTCTATCGCGCTCATTTGATCACGAATGGCCAATAAATTTCCATTATAACTACTTTATCTTTATCGTCCTAAGCGTAACCTACTAAGTTTTTTTTCGTTCGTTCGTTCATCCATGTGTAAATATATTTTAAACTTTGCGCTGTGTTGTAAACTGTACATTGATTTTTGGATATGTATGACGGTGGCGTGTTCGCTACGGCAGTGGGCAACGAACGAATCGGCAAGCGCCATCGCGGCGCGATTTGAAATGGTAAACTCACTGAAAAATGGCAATGTTGGTATCGATGGCACTTTGTCTTGCCCTAAAGGCTGGTGGGATGCCGGTATCCGTGTGGAAGAACCTTTTACGTCTAACGCTATCGCATACAATGTGTCTGTTATTTTCGCTGCTGTCGTTACTGGCACGCGGCCTAGATCTTCTGTTATTGTTATCGTCGCGTTTGTTGTAGTCGGTTGTGAGCTACTGAATTGAAGAGGGAACTGTCGGATGGATGATAGGAATATCTAGCGCGACAACAGTGGCATATGCCGTCGTCGATGGTCATAAGAGTACTAACAGTACTGCTGGCGATAAAGGCTGCACCGTATTACAGCTGCAGCTGCTGCTGCTGCTGCTCAGGTAAAGCCACATTTAGCTTTATTCTGTTCCTGACGAGGCTGAGCGTCGTCGATTCATCGCTGTCGTTGTTGATCTTCAACTACGACTGCATCCGAAAGTCTTCGAAAATCCGACACAATTCTGTACAAGTTCATTATATGGACCCTCGGCAGTTGTTGGTCATCAGTCTCTGCAACGTTCGTTCGGTGGGTAGCATTATGAAGGTCATGATTGTCGATGAGCAGACGAAAAACGTTCCTCGGTACTATTGGTGATGGTCAGCCTACAAATAGACGAATAGAATGAGTGGTCAGCGAATGCAGAAGATCAGAAACAGCAGTATCAGCTATGAGTAAAGTCAAAACAGGCGAGCCTGTAGGTGACAGGTAGAAAAAGTCTAACGGAGTAGGAACGAGGTGTTAGTCGGATGACAATTGCCGTCTTACGAACGAGACGGAAGACGGCGTTCAACATGTAGTTGGGGACGATGATGATGGTGGAAAACGCTAGTGACGGTGGTTTTCTCAAAACGGTGTTTCTCGTCGTGTGACATATCCGTAGAACTAGCGCTAATCGCTCTGGTGCGTCTGGTTGAAACCATGATGAACATTGTCACCGTTAGATAAAATTCGAACAAACATAAAAATGAATGAGCAGGCTAAGAGAACAGAAATCCGATGGTGGAGCCAGCCAAAGTTTTCCCGAGAACGCTGAAGTATACATCTAGAAGTTCCAGTACTGACATCCGTTGAAACATCTAACACGATCGGTATTCTTCAATAACAAATCAATCAAAGGGAATTCAGTTTCATTGTCGCGTCTTATTTTAGTAATTATTAGTACTTTAGCATTTGATCATACTTTAGGTTCGAGACGCACATCTCGAAAATGTTTGACATCGAAGACAAAGGACACGGCTGTCATTCTCACTCGCAGTAAGCCACTCTCTACCTAATTTAACCGCCGTTTTTGCGCCTGATCGATGAATCTCATCCATACCATTGTTTTTCTCGATTTGTATGTCTGTATGGTGACCTGCGCATGCTCATTTATCCATTCTGCAGCAGTGTTTTCGACTATTGTGTCGCGGCAAAATTTTTGCTTGCCGTACGCCCTCTTCACTATACAGTCAATGTTCTAGCAGTTCAGAAGCTGACATCGCGAGACATAGACGCAATGGTAATAGGAGGATCGTAAGCATTCTTAATGTTGGCATTCGTTGGGAAGCAACTGAAAGAAACTGCCAATGAGACTGTCCGTCTGTCGAAAGCTCAGTTTCCGGGTTCTTGTGTCCAACGTGGTACGGCGGCGTCAGTGGTGGCAGAAAACAGAAACCGCAACGACGCGCTGCTGCTGCGCAATCTTCGCGATTATAAAGTTAGAAGTAGCGTCGGCGACAACGAACACAACAACCAGCAAGGATTCTACATTCGTTCGTGGATCTCTTCTCCTGCAGCTAGTCGTCGCTTGGCCGTTGCAACTACACGGTTTGATAATCCGTCCATCTTTCTTTCGCCCGTTTTCCGGTTCCGCTGACCGTTTATCTCCGCCTTCACCGGACTACTTGCCCAAAAAGTTCTCGTTGTCGTCGAATCTCGTTGGTCGTTGACGTACCGACTTCATCTATCACTGGTACGACCACCCTCTCTCTCTCTCTCTCCCTCTATTTTTGTTTGTTGATGTGTGTGTCATTATCGACCGCTCCCCGTTTTACGTTCTGATTTTCTATTATTTTCGTGGCAATTGTTCCTTGTTGCGTCCTTGCAGTATTCGGCGTTGACCGGGCCGTTCAAGTCAATGGCTTGTACTGTTTACCTCTATGCCAGCTTGACTAACGAAGGGCTGTAAAGTTAACGCGACCGTGCAGAGACTCCGCCGATGGTGGCAGCTGCAACAAAATTCGTTCTTCCTCACAGACCACGACGAGGAACAGCGGACATCGGCGTGCCTGCGTCAACGGTGAAGAGGAACTAGTGTATCATAGATCAGCAATTTTCGTTCGTAGGCTCCCAATGTTACACAATAGTTGACGAGTGTGCAACAGACTATTTGCAGTCACCATCGAGAACTAACATGTCGACGGTAGCTGGCGTTGTCGTTACTGTGAGAGCACTTCAATTACTTCAATGAGCGGCAAGGACAGGTGTGGCAACCACAGTGTAATGGAGCTAATAGTGTGCGGGAAGCTGTCGGAAAATTATCCGCCGTGCTGGTGACTTGGTCAGCATTCATGCGAAAATCTGTTGAAATCCACAAGTGCCTCTATGAATAATAATCATAGATTTTTCAGGGGCTCGAGGAGTTCTCTTGGCGCTCACAAATATCCAGGCTATAAGCGGCCGTCAATGAGCTTAGCTAAAGTGAGCTTGTTGTTCCGAAACCAACAAAGAGTACTTCTTTTCAAGTTCACTACTAATTAAGATAAGAGTATTTAGCAGCATCTGGAAACAAACCGCTGCTTAATAAATGCATTTATCCTTTTAGAGAGACCGTTAACTTGTTGACTTTGACAACCCATCGTAAGCTTGATTCTATAGCGTAATCTTCAGACATGTCGCAGTGGTGTTCGATATTGAGACTTTACAGGTGCGATCATTGTTGCCCCCATATGGACTAAGGGCCAGAAGTGCGTTTTCAGAACAGAAAAGGTCTTGTTGACGTTGCTTGGTTGATGGGTATAAAACGACACTTCGCCTGCATAGTGTTACACTTGCATTTGCTTTAAGGCTGTAACATAAAAATAAAATCTCTAAATTCGTTCACGGCATTAACAGAACCAAAGATTTTTGATTAGCAATGGCGGTCCCAGCGGCTGGAGCGATAGTCATCAATTAATGGCTGATGATGAAGGCAGAAAATTGGTATTGCTTCATTATGTAGAAAAATATTGAAAGCATCGAGGATTAACGGGGCAAGCGGCTAACGAGAGGAACGCCTTAGTAATTTAAATGCTTGAGGATCAGAATGATAAATTTACCAGTTACTGCTGAGCTCATCGCTCTCGAAATCGTCCTTGACTGCTGTTTAGCTGCTCCTATAAAAAAAAAAAAACAGATTACAAAATACACAGATACCGCAGTATTAATTAGTTTGTTTTTACTACGGAAAACAATTGCAACAAAACAGAAGTTACGATTTTTACGCTGATTAGAAAGCCCATGCATCTCTTATAGGCTCGGCAGGTAACTCAGTTGGCAATGAACCTGTGTCATAGAAATTCTGTTGCGCACAATAATAGCAATAGTAGTCAGGAAAACAGTCACAGACACAGCTGACGTGGACGTGGTAAAAGGGCACGTTCATTAAATTGGCCAGACTTCATTGATAATGATAGGTGACTTAGGACCGGTTAAATCGATGATGACTGAAGAAATTGTCGAAAGTCACTAAAAAACTGTCCTTCCAATATAATTACTGCTGGATAGCCTTCATCACGCGTGTTTTCACAGAAAAGCTCATAGTACAACAATACAACCGCAAGCGAGATCAAGCAGTGCGCTTTTTTATTATTTATTTTCTACTCTATTTTAAAGCAAATAATGCCTATACAATAAATGGACAGTTACCTCTCCAGCAGTACGCGATCCGGTTAGCCGTCGGTCAGTACCGATCTAACGCGTGTTGGCACAAACTTCAACTTGGTTCGTTTTTGCGTTGGGTTGAAGTTCTTTTTAGCTGTCAGCGAATGAGCCAATCGGTCCTCCTTTGGCCAACGTGAGCATCGTATCTGCCGCTAATATTTGCAGCTTTTACTGCTACCGTCGTCGGCCAGCAAAGGCGCTGCTTCGTCCGACTTTTCATTCTTCCTTCGACTGCGAAGTTCAAGGTCGTTACGTTCTTTGCCCATGGTCGACTGTTCAGATCATTTTTTCCCATAATCGTCTGCCAGTAGTTTCTACGGAATAGCAACGTATGCAGTGTTCAGTGCGTCTGATTATCTCGTTTTTTTTTTGATTAGAAACTACGGGTAGATCAAGATTAATCTTTGAATTATAATAGTCTTTTAAAATGTTCTCGGAAGCATGAAAATGTAGCAGAACTGCAAAGATAATCTACTATCTAGCCTAAAACGGGTGAAACTTTTCAAGTGTTTGTTTATAGATAACGTTTCGGAAAGCGAAGAGCATACATAATAAGCTTCACTAGCCAACAGAGAGCGATGAAAAGTTATAACGAAGCGTCGCAAAACATCTAGAAGACAATCAAGCCGTGAACTTGGCGTAAACAACTTAAGTGTCTATTACATTTGGAGACGTGACGACTGGGAAGAGATCTTATGGAATACCCTGCCCCCGCCCCTCCGGAATGCGACGCCAATGGGCTTTTTCATATGGGTATATCTTAGAAGTGAAGTCTATTCCCAAAAGCCCGCGAAGCTGAAGGACTTGAAATTGCGGCCGAGCAAAGACGCGCCACAACATCAAATGTTTATAGATATATATTATATCGGCAACGTATTGACCAGAAGGCATAATCATTTTACGCATCTGCCGTCAGGGGAAGTTCTAGATACTGTTTGCGCAATTTAAATATTAATTACACGTAAATAAAAACTGAATTTAACTGTATCTATGTTTTGTGTGACATCCTGTATATTAGCGCGTCAGGACACGGTTTGTAGTCGTAATATTAGAATCTGATAGAGGCAATAAGCGTTGCTATAGGGTACTCTAGACTGGGTCTGTACAACGTTTGCTATTTGCGCGCAGTTACTTTTATGACTGCTTAGTAAGTTTATATATTACCCCACTACTACTACCACCACTCCCCATTAATATGAGTGCTATAACGACTACGGAAATCTGAAAGTATGTACCCATATAATATCAATTGGTCTAATCAACCATTTACTCTTAGAACGGGAGAAGGTATAGTTTATGAATCAATCACATATATTAATCTAACTATCACTCAAATCCATGTCTTGTAAGGTAAAATTATATTATTATCTGTGTTTAACAAACGAAAAGTTCTTTTTTGATACTCTACATCGAAATCAGTATATTCATAAGGTTTTGTTTTCGTTCGATCTGTACCGTTTGGGGTGGCGGACGCAGTCGATGACGGTGCCGCCAGGTTTTCCCAGTGTTCATTTCCAGCTAACCTCATGGCGCGCACTGCGCTTCCGTGGTCTAGGACTATCTCATGGCTGCGTTACGATGGCTTCCCTTGCTTTTCTTGTTCTCTCCACACATCTTCGCACATAGAGTTCTGCTCCCTTTGGGTCTTGCGAGCTAAAGGCCTTGTCATTACAGCGTATGGCCTGTAGACGTGGATGCCGACGCGGATCAAACGAGCCGGGAACAGAAGTTTCGACACCGATCGTTGCGCAACGCAAAATTTGTCGACACCTTTTCTCACCGCGCATCCGCTTGTCTGTTCCAGTCTGCATCAACTGCTATAGGTGCTGCCGGTTCTGCTCCATTGACGCCGATTGTAAATACGCAACAGGACAATATTCATTCGGGTCGTGACAACAGTTTACAGAAAGCGGCAGGTTATTATAAACGAGACGCTTTCAATATAAGAAAAGAAAAAAAAAAGTTTCCAGTGATCGTTTGCAGCAGCAGCAGCAGCAACAATGACGTTGTAAACATGTGACACAACATGTCGTCGAGTAAGAGTTGCTGGCCGCCGTATAGGCGGCGGCGTCAGAATTCGGTCATCTTGATTACCTTTTGCCGAGTCCGTCATTACCAGATCGTAGTAGTAATCACAATGGCTGGCCAGTCATGACTGGCTGTGCAGCCTGCAAATGATTGGCCGCCAATCGCTTGTGCTTATGCTGGAAGTATAGATAATATTGATATGACGTTCACTGCACACGTACAGGATAACTTGCACAGGTTATTTCTACAATAAATATAGCTTATATTCACGTCTAGTGAAAGAATTAGTTGGCATAGAGAAATTGCACATATTGATTCAATGCTTAGTGTACAGAAGAATGGCTACGAGTTATTACCAGTCACAACATTTTATTACTACTATTTCGTGTTCCGGTAATGGCGTAACCGGTAACGAGGCTGATGTCATAAGCCAATTTGCCGCAAGGCACGTGTGGACACCTGCGCAAAAATCCTTGACCAAGAAATAGTTTTCGATGGGAGAAGACGCCAGCGTAAGCTGACGATGCCTATACTTGGAATACGTTTGGAAATTGGTTGGCTACAAGGGCGAGCCACAATTTCCCATGGCAATATCCAAAGGATCTCGAGAATTGAGTCGTGCGGAGAAATGTGTGTAGCTTCGTTAGACAGTTGATCAGAAGACTGCTTTAGGCTTAATTTGCCAACTAAAACGAGCAAATCCTTATGTGGTTTGATGCGACACTGGCGTGGTTAATTGTACCCTTATTTTTTAGTCGCCCGTCGATTATTTGGATATAAGGCCGTAATCCGGTGGAATATGGAGCCAGGTCCGGCAATAATATTTCGACGTACCAAGCTCTCGGGAAGAGCTGCGTTCGAGAGGCCTTTATTTGCCCCTCTTTCTTCGTTCTGTCACTAGCACCCGCTACGTCGGCAAGCGTATATCCTAAGTATTGTGGTGCCCCGACGTTCTTTGCTTCTTGGATATCGCATACTGTGTTATAAGGTGCTCGTGTTAGTTGATAGGTTTCGAATAGGGGCTGTTTGTCTATCTTGTTGCGAGGCCTTTCGAAGACCACCGTAAATTGTTGTCCCAGCGTTCATGCCTCAACTTGCAACTCAGTTTGTCTACGTTTGCGTACGGTCAGCGTTTGAGTCACGTATTGCTGCCGATTTTCTCATACTATTTCATTTTTATTACGCCTTCGCGCTCGTTCCTAGCTGACATTTTCTATCCAGATAAACAATGCTATTTAAATAATTATATTACCCTATCTCCTGCCCGACCAGTGGTGTCAATATATATCAAACATATATATATATATAAGCTACTATATGCCCGTCACGTGGCGCTGCTGTTCGAGTGACAGTACTATTAGTCGACTCCATGCGGATGTGTTGTTAATACGTAACTATCGGTCATCCACTAGTTTGCGCGTCGGTGGTTGACTGGTAAACGATCGTTGCGCTATTACCAGCACTACCGTTACTGCTGATTTATTCTGTCGCGCAACGCTGCCAGCTGTGTGGCGGCAAATGTGTCTAACGTGACTCTGACGCGTCTGACCTTGACGTCGTTGGGGGCATTAACCATTCGCGCTAACCAATGGCTGCTGCCGGGTCGTCGTTACAGACAACGTATCCCGCTCCGCTCTGAAGATGATGCTGTTACAAGCATTCTGCTACGCCGGCATCGTCGTTGTCAGGACTGTTTCATCTGTTGCTAGTCAGCTTCACGGCCGGGTGCACCGTCGGCAACGGCAACGCTGTCGCTCGTCCCTAATGTGTGTGTGCCGCCATCGTTGCTTTAGCAACGCCGCTGACGCGCGCTGTCAGATGTCTGTCCGCTGCTGGTTTAGTCCGTCGAGCTCCGTTGCGCTGCTTTGCGCGAACTGAGGAAGCAACTAACCAGAAACCGGCGGCCAGTCAGTACGAAGTGTCCTCGCGGTCCACCAGCTACTAAGCGAGTGAGTTGACGGTGGCGGCGGCGGCGGCGGCACGGCCATGGCGTGCCCGACGTTGCTTACGTTCGGGTGGACGGTCGGTCCTTTGGAGAATCAGCTACTACAAGAATTGCGCTGTAGGCTATCTATTCGAACAGACGCTTGTAAAAGCGGACGAGGGAGAGCAGGAAAAAAGCGGGAATCAACGGAAGAAATTGGTACGAATATACATAGAGGGTGAAAGAATAGAGTGAGTAGGGCTACATTCACGGTCCCAATTACCACGCGCTGTTACCCGCTATCGGCGTCAGCCGGTGTCGCTGCCGCCGTCAGCCGCCGTCGTTGCCGCCGTCTTACCTGCTGCTCTTCTTTGCGCCATCCATTCGGCTTAGTCACTTACGACGCTGTCACTTTTTGGCGCGCTTCTTTTGCCGCCAGTAATTGCCGTCGAAGACGCACAGCAGTGGCGCAGGATATGACGACGTTTGCTTTGGAGGCATTTGCGCGCGCTTACGCGCGCGCGCGCGCGGAGCAATCGACGCCACCCAGTCAGGATGGCATGCTGTTATTGTTGGCTCCGATTCTATAACTGCTACTTTGAAGCACACGATCGCAAAATGACGGAGCGGCCGAGAAATTACGCAGCGGAGTCGTTGCCATTACATGGTTGGTTATGATATCACTATTATATAGGTATATATACATATATATCTGTATATATAGGTATAATAGATTCGTTTTCTTTAGACCGAATTGAGAGTGATCGGTTAGTGCGTATAGCAGCTGACTATCCATTGGTTTCACGTTCCACGGACGTGGACCGAAGGCGGCGCCAGCAGCAAAAACCAACCTACGCACAAATAGGTCGCTGCTCATTGCCATTACGTTATTAAGATGCTGCCGATAGGGAGGGAGGACGTGTGACGCTGACGCGCGCGTATTTTCCTTCTTTATCCGTTCTCGGGCGCGCTTTCCTCCGAAACGCTACTAACAGAATAATAGTGATAATACTACTTGCAAGCCGCCGGTGAAACCATTAAATTGCTCCGCTTGTTGTTGTCCCGCTTCTTTTTCAGGATCCCGCACGTAAGGTGAGCGTTGTCGACAACTGCTGGCTGACGGCATCCCTCTCAAGCAGCTTAAAGACAGATCCGCCGACGCGGCGGATCTGACAACCATCACAGGGCAGAGCGGCAAAATGTCCGTTCTCGTGCGGCCATATGCCCGTCACGGTGCGACACACTGGACCACGGCATGGTGTAGCGTGACACGTCAAAGTAAGTGACGCGTGGGGAAGGCGTTCGTTTCAATCTTGAATAGTGTCCATCGCTATGGTGAAACAAAATGAATGAGTCGGCATCATAACGGTACATTATAGTTACCGCCGGAAAAAATAGCAAATATTGCGGGTGCGTTTTATCAATTCGAATATTATCACTATTTTCCTGCTCATAATCTATCTAAAATATGATTATCCTGACTTTTGCGCCACGTGGGGGGAGGTGTAGGCCTTTGAAGGGAAGTTTAGATACACTACTATCAAGAACTACATCTCATCTATCGACAAACTTACCGATTCGAAACCAGCCAAATACGAGCGGAGTCTAAGGTCATAGGTAAGCAGACAGTCGCAATTGGCTTAAAAGAGCAAAAAAAAAAAAAAAAAAACAAGAAAAATTGCTTAACGATGAGGGGTATTTTACTGGTTGTGGTGATGAATATCATTGAACACTTTCGTAATGTCTCTATTTTGCTTTCACGGTAAGCGAACATATGAGTGAGACGGTATGAAACAAACTTCGGGCCTTGTTTCTGGCGAATTAAAACGAAGCAAAACATCACGCCTATAGAGAGGCCCCAAACTTGTTTATCTGCTCCTTAACTTTCACAGTCATGAGGCAGCTGTTGGTGGTGTTGTCGCCCGCGAAACAATGCCGTTCTTTCCAACCGATGTTGGTGCCAGTCCTTGTCTTTTCATTACTAACGTCAATGGTAGGAACAGCAGTGACATCGTAGCAACATCCGAGAATACAACAAACTACAGCAGTTTAGCAACGACATCAAGCAGGTTTTACATAGCTTACATTCTGCTTTAATACAGAGATACAAGACGCTGGGCGAAAACTTCTAGATTCATCAAGCATGAAGTTAAGCTAAATACTGGCAGAGGCGATGGCGACGCTGCCCGCTACGATGGCCAGTTAGCAGTACTGGCAAGATAAGATATATTGATCACCTGGGACCGATCGATCGATCGACCGACCGACGAAGATGTCGGCGCTCTATTTCTTTCGACACCATTGAATCGTCGCAATAGAAGCAAAAACAAAAACTTCCGCTTGTAGATCGGTCGCTTAAATGTGCGACTCCCTTGCCGTACCATCAGAGCAACGAGCGTCCGACGTTACGCAGACATGGCTAAACGCTACCAGAAAACAAATCAATGAATTTGAAGCAGCAAATCCACCACCTCAGAGTCTTTAACGAGAAATAAATATGTGGACAGCGGGGGGGACGTTGAGTTAGTATTGTGTGAATTGTGCATATAGCTATTCTACACATTAAAGAAAAAAACGACCGTAATGGAAACGATAATGTAGCGGCACTAGTGCTAGTACAAAGGCAAATGGGAAAATAATGGAAAGATGATAAAAAAAAAAAAAAAAAAAACAGAACAGCAGATTACCGAATGCTCTATTACTGTTAGCTTCTTGGGGGTACCTTTGTTTACGAAACAGATTTCCTAATGATGTACATTTTAGTCAATACATATATCGCTCTGTCTGTGACGCATGGTTATAGGATAAACGCTCTAGATAATACCGATTCTCACTATTTTTCGTCACTTGTTACGACGAACTTGTCAGACAGCGATCAGCCGCGGTTTGATCGGGCGACTGATCGATCGGTCGCTCTGAGTTATGATCGCCCAGCCGCGACGATGGCCACTTAGAGTATTCAAAGACGACCGACTATCTGAACCGCGCACAATTCATAGCGAGACTGTGCGATTAGGGAGAGTTCGTCTGCCCTTCTTTTGTTGCAAAATACGACCAAAACTCTGATCGATCAACAAGCTGATACGAGCTTACAACTCATATTACTGAATTTTATAAGTATGACGGATATTCCTGATTATAATCCTGAAGTATCCATAAGTAACTTATACTACAGTTAACATTATTAGTCAATAGAACTATTGATGAATCCACAGCTCAAGTCTGAGCGGTTAACCGCGAGCATTTGTCTAAACGAGCGTCATGCAGCACCTTGAAGGTACTCAGAGTCAATCTACCCACGAATACACGCCAAATATATACAAATGATCAACGAACGCTATCTGGGACATGGTCAGTGATGAAAAGCTCGACTACGGATTGAAACATGGCGCAATCGTTGTCAGTGACCACAGTTCGAGTAAGATTGTTCTATCATCAGATTCGAATTCAACCGTACCTGATCATCCATAGGTTGACGGGAGACATCGTCCTAGCGGAGGCAGTTTGCTTTCCAGCAGAACATTGCTATTAAACATTTTTCTTTGTTTATATATTACATTAAATTTAAGTAATTTCATTTCATGGGACCAGTATAGATCAGAGAGAAGATTCATTACATTTACTGGGCTTGTAAAGGTATCAATGCTTTCATCAATAGGTTCAAAAAATCGAATATCTTGTGTACGGATAACAATAATATAGCTATTGCACCCACTAAAATTAGAGATAAAAGTGCCTCTAAAGTAAATAATCGGTGAATGCGATCGATAGTGCGTAGTTTTTATCCCCTACCAGAACGTATCATCTGGAAACGGCAAACATCGAACAAAAGGCAAAAACCATTCCGAGGATAGCACGTTTTTAGTCGAGGGTAAAGTTTGTGTACACACACATAGACACACCAGCATACACGTGCAGGTACACACACAGACACAGGTGTGGGGCATGGTGTCGTTCTTGGCACAGCTTTGGACTTGTATTTTTGAGCTTTTCTTTGAGCGATATTAGTTTTCGCTATATGACAAATGTTCTTACAGTTCTTCTAGCTCATAACTTGCATTTCGCTCTTCATGCAGAATCAAACATGACGTGCTCAATAAATGACAAAGCCCATATGTATTACGCAATTGAGCTCCAAACGCAAGGTGAAAACCCTTCTTTTTCAAGCAAAACAGATTACGATATAGTTCGACTATAAAGAGAGGCGTTCCGATCGCAATATATATATATATATATCCTGAAATGTGCTTGTTCTATAAGGTACAACCTTACATATTCCACAGGAGCCTGGATGTCCCCGGAAGAGCAGGTGAAGTCCGTTTCTACCCGAGGAACATCCTTGACAATGGGTTGTCAGGGAAGTATAGTGGGATCGTTCTCAGAACCTGCGTATCATAGTTCTGGAATCGTGAGAACTAGTGATTTCAATGTCCCGAACTCTCGCTCACTATTTAGAATCGTATAAAGCTTTGTACTGTAAAGAAAACTATTTAAGTATATTTTTAGAGCACTGAATAAGGTAATTTGTTACTGTCCTGCCCGCGGTTTAGCGGTAAAGGCACGGGAATCGTAGCGCGAGCCCGCCCGCCCGTCGTTCCTCGCTTGCGTCATGGGGCCTTCACTAAGGCCAATGAGTTGCTGCTTGTTTGTCAATTTCGCGCGCAATGCTTCAATCAGTTGTGCCATATGTTTCTTGCATATGTAGCCGTACAGGCCGACTACCTGCGATATCAGGTTTGTTTTCAAGTCGACGATAGCCACAAATGCTAAAAAAAAAATCATAAATGTTGTCTACCCACGCAAGAGCGAAGAACTGTGTATCTATATATAGGTGACCGTCGTACAAGATTTCATAGTGAAGAACCAACCAGCTAATCAGTTCTTTACAATGCGAGTCTCTGTGCATTTACTTAGCATCTACTAAGACAGCTCCACTTAATCGTGTTGTCGCTGGCTGCAACAGCTGCAGACGAGGCGCCGCAACGCAGAACGTGCCGCCAACGGCAACAGCTGTGGCCTCGTGAGGGAGCGATAGAAAAGCTCTTTGAGAAGACGTCAACGCCCTCTCGATGGTGACCATAACGACCGCCAGCACGATTAGTGCGATTCGCTTGTGGAAAGGTGGTTGGCTTCGGTCGGGGAAGTCCGTTGCGCACGTCAA
Source organism: Varroa jacobsoni (assembly GCF_002532875.2). Taxonomy (NCBI): domain Eukaryota; kingdom Metazoa; phylum Arthropoda; class Arachnida; order Mesostigmata; family Varroidae; genus Varroa; species Varroa jacobsoni. The sequence continues at coordinate 119,907 of NW_019214447.1, forward strand.
GGACTACTTCAATCGACTCGCTGTCCGTGGCTCCGCCAGCGAGCGTTTTCGTACCCTCGCTTTTCCTGGCATCGTTGTGGCAGCCTCCTCGCTCGTCAATCCATGTCATCCCCATCGAAAGAAAGCCAAACTTCTTCTTTCTCTCTAATTCTCATTATTCGTTGCTAACCAAGACGACGGTGAACGTCCCTACTGTGCTGTAGGTTCATCGGCCAGCATTTACCTAACTGGTTGGTGCGCAGCGTATACGTCCTCCGTGTTCTCCCGTGGCCTTCGTCGCATCATCACCATCGTCATAATCATCACTGGGCGTATGAATAGAAAACTTGTCGTCGCTTCGGCTGGGAACCGTCGACGTCAGTCAGCAGTCGTGAAGGTACCGCTGTGCTCGATGGTCGGAAAGAGTGCAAAATGGATCGGTTGCCATGAGTGGGAAGCTATAGCACGGTCTCTAAGTATCGCGATTGCAGGCATCTATCTACGCATTGGCTGGCTGTGCTTCCTTTCGACTTCTATCGTCTACGGTGACTGTGCAAGATCGGCACTGGTACACTTCGACTTTGTGACGCACTCGTTTCTGAATACACTGCTGCCTTTTCGATCGTCAACTCGACACGTTACTGTGCTTGCCTTACAACAGCGGTAAGCATCGGACAGCTATCTATCGATCGATCGACCGACTCCATTGTTAATAATTTACAGACGGCAAGAACAATAACAAAAAACTCATTAATGAGCCGCTGTTTGTGATGCGCGGTCGGCAAGTACTATTAGAAATAAAACAGGCGACCATTATCGCTATTCCTGCTTCGCTAATTTCGCACCGATATGGCGTTCGCCGTCACCGATTTGTATTGCCCGCGCTCCGCCAAAACGAAGCAGACGATTAGAATATCAGCAGGAGGATTAATTATAGTTTCGATCTGTATGTGGCTCGACGATTGTGTGATTATTGTTATAAATTTCTTGTAGATTCGAAGACGCCACTATCGACCGTCGGCCGTACGCCATTGTTAAGCCTATTTTCACTCACACTCCCGCTGGCTTGAGTCGCTAAGCTATATCAAGCGAAAGCCTAGTAACAACACGAAGAGTCCAATTGAAATTGCGCAATAACAGTCGCATAAAGGTCGTCCGTTCTAGTATCATCATAAAACGAGTAAAAAAAAAAATTCAGCGTATCACTACCTAACACGTTTGCGTTGTTCATTTTGTACGCTATTCTTTTTGCCTGTTCGACACCATCCGACGTTACACCAAGCGACGGATTAAGAGAAAAATTGCAATGGATAGGTATGTTTCATTATTTTACCAGTCGCGTACGGTTTCAGAGTAATTTTATTCTGGGGCGACGACATAGTGACAATGACGCTAAGTTATATAGGTAGACGGGCCAGTGTCAGTCGAATCTGTACAATCTTTAATCGTCTATCTCTCATAGGCGTAATAAATGTTCGATATAGTTGCGTCGAACGCTAACCTTGGGAAGGCCTGCCATCACTCTACCACTACGACTATCATCAACATCATCCTTGCAAGCTGTTGTGTCGTTGTTCGACCGAAGTCATACGTCATTTCAGTTATTATTTTTGCCTGTCGAATTTTCTGAATGACCCAAACGACGATCTTCTGTCCGTCTCCTATCGCTATTCTATACTATAGTATATAAGTATCACCTATATTTGTAATGGATTAGGAAAGCATTGTTTTTTAAAGTTTCTTTATACTTTCGTGGTGCCCCTGGTCAGGTCTGCAGAAACGCTACGATTGTACGCGGTCATTAACAAACAGACTGGTATTTACGGATGCGCAGAACGGCCAACAAAATGTTAGGAAGGAAGGTTATTGGCCTCTTCTCGGCCTCAAGCGACGAGCTAATGTCAATGTAGTATCAGTACTTAGCGCGCAAATGTAAGTACTTGTGTTGATCTAGTCTCTGTTACTACGACTGATGCGAGATGCGTTTCGGCTTTTGGCACACGCTCCTTTAAGCAGCTTTCGACTTTTGACTTGCAGTCAGATTAGCATCGTGATAATGGTGCTCGCGTACTTATTTGATCAGCAATCCTGGATATTTGTTTATTTCCAAAAGCTTCTGTTTTGATTGTCAACACTTTTCCTGAATTTGGCCATTTTTTTAACAATAAACTGTATTACTGTGCTTTAATTTCTGATAAGTGTTTAGGTACCACTCGTTAGACACACATGGGCGGCACGTTCTGAATCACATCTATGATAAAGCGCGGAGCAGAAAAGTAACGAGAACCTATTTGAAATGAGATATTCGTATTGTCTCTTATGTCACACACAAAGCAAGACATATAATTCTCGATACAATAGCCTATCTGTTAGATCTGTATAGTCTGTTAGATATATATCGGTAGCTCGAACTCTATTTCCGAACCGATAGGAATGATACTGCAGGTGTCTGTTTCCGGTCTTTCGAAACCGCAGTTTATTTTTGTCGACATAGACACAGCCCCTTCCGTTTCGTATAATGGTTGCCATGCTATATACGCACGTAAGTAACCCTCAGACGACGTCATGAACGCTTCTGGCGCCTTTACTCCGTTTAAATGTCGGAGCTAACTGGATATTTTCGGGATATTCAGCGCGTTTTAGGGCTACGTCAAGATAACCGCTAAAGATATTCCGCACGAAATGCTCTCTGACTCGTAATCATAGAAAACTTCTTTTTTCAAAGCGCTAATTCTAGAGCAGCGACATCATGTATAACCGCTCGTGTGTATGTGTGTGTGTGTGTGTGTGTGTGTGAGCGTGTGCGTGTGTGTGTTTGTTTCTCTGCAAAGATAGTGTGACCCTCCCACTCATAGGCATTGACTTATCGACTCTTTCTGGAATTTGAGACGGCCACTTTGACACAGGATCAAACGTAAGTGGTCAACCACAGTGTACCTACTGCACAGATAGTCCCTGAGCGTTCTTCGTCGAGTCTACGCTAACAGGCCTTTAGCAGCCGGTAAGCTCCGCTTAGAGGCGGTGTCGCTGTTATCTGTCCTAGCCCTTCAGAGCCTGCAGGCTCGAACAGGGGCAGGCTTTCGTTCTGCTTTTGACTTAGTGAAAGACAAAAGACACACTTTGCAGAGGCGCACTTACACGGCCCACCAACACGCGGCTCAAGGTACGCAAACATGCATATACTCTAGAGAGAATAATGCTTCAACAGAGCTCGATAGAAGTATCAACACTAATACTCAATCAAGCTCGGCCCAGAGGAGTAGATCAGGTAAAGATAGCTGGTTGAATTTTTGGCAGGGCTGAAGAGAAAGTAGGTATCTGTTGAAAAACGAAGATAGCAGACGACGCGACGCTTCTGCTGCATATCGTACGTTCGTATGTCGACTGCTGTTGGCTGGACTCGCTACACTGTATCCGTTCAGCGACATCATTTTCACATCAGGGTAGATCAAGTCACGTATGCAGCAGTCGTCATCGCTAGCGGAAACAAACTGTTCCGCAAAGCTCCCGCCGATTCAAACCGTTTGCCCGTAGAGGCTGACTGCGATGATACTACCGCTACAGTGGGCTGTTTTGGGTTGCCACAGAAGCCAAGTCACTTTTCCTGTCGAGAAACTGACAAAGAGGGGGAAGAGGAGACACGACGGGACGGAACGTAAACAGTCCAGCGCGACGTCAAGTGGCAAGACTCTCCCGAGGTTTTGAGGCTGAGGTTGACTGAATCAATTACTTGATAGCTATTACATTATATATCAACAGACGGAAAAATGTTGGATCGGTAGGCATAGTTTAGTCGGATATTTTTCTGCCGAGAGAGATCAGCGGATACCAATGGGTAATGATGCGTTATTGGCTGATTGGTAGTGTCACTTATTGGCCAGTTTATTCGTCTTGAGGTTCACATTATATGGGATTCAGATCAGCAATAAGTAGGTTATTACTCTTATGTCAATTATTAAAATCTATTTTTGAAATTCGAAGAAGAAATTTGAGAATTAAATTAAGGTGTTGCCATTCTTTGCGTCCATGGAAAGCGACCCATCGGGCAGCCGTTGACGTATCGTCACGCAGACGACAATTGACAGTCTGAACATGTGGCGCTGTTTACAACATTAGCTTATGGCAATTAGACGCTTGATGCTAGTCATACAGTTTGTTTCTATTGCTGGAAAAAGTTCAATCAGGAGTGGGTTTTATTCACCTGTGCAGCTGTGAGCGCACATTCTGTATTTTGGTGTTTTTTTTTTTCCCCATATAAAAATACAGCATGATTGCAGGAAGGGGACGTATGATGAGCGATGGATAAAGAGAACAAATAAAAAATCTCTGTTTATTACCGTTAGTGGAACTTCGATCTCTAATAGAACTTGCTTCGTCTACGTCCTAAATCAGTTTATTGTCACTTCATTACGCTTGGCCAGGATGTTTCTGCCACTGATTTGAATCGGATTCTCTGATTCGTTATCATTGTTGCTACTGCGCTTGCCGACCTGTGACTTCATCGATACATCATCAGAAGTAACGTTATTCGCTGTTTTTTCTGCCTTTGCCATTAGCTATCATCACACAACGGCTGCAGCATCTGACACGTGATCCAGGCGGTTTAGGCTCGAAACTAGGACCTCGTCTCAAACTTAGTTTAATACTATTCGACTAGGTCTCGTGTGTGTTTGCTTTTTCGTTACGATGTTCTTATTTAGTTGCCGTTGTTATTCCTGCCGCGTTGGCGCATCGCTAACCTTTCATTCTGTTTTTATCGCATCGGATCGCACCGTTCTATATTTTGTTATCGTTCCTTAATCCCATGATTGACTCGTTTCGTTTTCCTGATGCCCAATTCCACGACTTTTATTTCGACCCGCGATAGATTTCATAGGTTATTGCTAGCTCCGGTTCCTCCTTTTCTTAGCCTCGACTTTTTATATACTTTATATATTTTTATTCTCTTTGTTCTGCCCTTTCCGATCGTTTACTTTGTCCTCGCTAGAGATTCGGTGTTGTTTTATGCGCTGCGTACTTTTCGCTTGTCCCATTTTCGCCTTTCTTTTTTGTTACACGTTTTTAGCATCGTCGTTGTTCAGCCGCAGGATACGAAGCAGTCTCAGATCGTCAGAGCTTTTTCAGACAGCATGATATTATGTGCAGATATACTCTTGTAGAAAAGCTGGCTGGCGTTGCCATAGAAATAATACTACCCTCCCGACGAAGTGTTGTGATGGGCAAAGAAGGCAGTAACATGGGCGAAGGCCCTTCGTTCTGTTAAGCGTTACAGCGACGCTGATTCGAACAGCCGCAGAGATACGCGCTTCAAGGAATGCTTGCTGCCAACCGTTGCTGGCGTGCCTGCTTCGTTCTCCCAGATTCTCGTTCACGGTGCGCGATAACGACCTTGAGAGGCTCGCCTGCGCTGCCGAATGGACGAAACGAACACGTAGATCTGTCTACGTAGATCAGACGTCTCCCTCCGTCCAAACGGAGAAGATCGTAGCCGTGCGGCCGCTGGCTTTACGGGTTGACTGTTGGCTGTGTGATTCGTTGGCTCTATAATTGTATCTGTTTGAGCCAAGAACGAAGATCACCATCAGACAACCGTTACCACTATCGTCATCGTATCATTTGACGTAAGTATCATACGCTCCTTCGTAAGCTGGCGCCTCTTAACGCGTAATAATATGATTATTATTTTTTAATTTACTATTATTATCAATTTGTGTCAACTTTATATCAACGAAGCTAGCCATATATGTACGATGTGATATCGATTTGGCTTTTGCTATTTGCAGATTTGCTTAGTCTTGTTTCTAGACATCGCGTACCTTTACAGTAGTCATTCTTTTAATTGATCATAGCGGACCAATGAAGTACTCTTATATATGAGTACTTCATTGGTCCGCTAGTTTCGAGAGGTTAATTTCTTTGCAAACAGCGTAACATGACATATAGATGTCCATGACCAGGTATGGGGGGGGGGAGGGGGAGAAGGAAATGCAATATAGCGTATGAGTGTGGAAACGCGCTTATTTCATCCATCTAGGCGAAGTCTGACGGAGAAACGGAGTTTTGTTTAGCAAGATACACGGCTGTAATGGCGTAACTGTGTGACAGAGTACGCATTGCGCGTGCAGAAGCCTCACGTATGTGCTTTGAGCTAGTCGAATTGGGCCCACAAATACATATTATTTATTCTATATATATCTTTGTGACCAAATGCATGTATCTAACCGAAAGTATAATCAGTGCGTGTGTGTTCGCCTGTGCACGTTTCTTATCATTAAAGCTCTGCTACAATGACGCCTTTCAGTTGACAGGTGGGTGGACCGTGGATGGATCAGGCCGTTTTCTATCCTGTAATAACTTTTCCTTACCACGTTACCTACTGATATCGCGAGCGAATTGGCAATGCACTACATAGGCATTGCCTTTTTGCGCTATGGCAAGATTGGCGCGCTGACTGCCTTAGCGAAACTTTAATAAATTCCTCAGATAGTCCACTGCCAAAACAGCAATAAGCATACATTGTCGAAAAAAAAACAAGGTCCATATTTTTTGCTCTCTCGTATCGGCAGTCGCGTGGTGACGGCGCTGTCGGTAGCGCTGCTGGTGCTTCCGCCATGCCATTTTTGCAGGTATCCAGCTTGGCTTGCCTACCCGCACGTTTCGCAAGGCGAACCGTGAAGCTTTTGTCTGCGCTAAGCACCGCAATCATCATGATGCGACAGCCAATGCCACGGCTGCGGACCGACAAACCGAAATCAGCTACAGCAGCCGCAGCAGCAGTATAAGGAAAAGGCGGTTTTGGCTTTTCTCCTTTATTTCAGGTTACCTCTCTTCTATCGTCGTCCATACTTGCCGATACTTGCTTCTGCCGCTAGTTTCGTTTCAGCTGTTCGCGCGTCAGGCTAAATAGAACTATGGTGACTCAAATTGTTAGCAGACGTGGGGTGTCTGACGTTACGAGCTAACACGGAAATTTCATTGACGACCACTGTGGCGGCAGTCGCTACGACAACGACATCCGCGGAGTCCTTGGACGGTAGTCAAATGATGATGCTCGTAACGAACAAACAGAGGCGTCCGCCTCTATATACGTTTGGTTTTGTCTGCTGTTTTCTGCAAAAATCAACTAACTGTTTGTTTGTTATAGGTGCTGTTCTAACAAAGGCAATGGCATATTAGAATCTATAGCCCGTTCCTGATGAGGGTAGCGTACCGCCGATGCTTCCCTCAAAAATAATATGTTCACACATGCAGGCATATAAACACAGACCGAAAGCCATACATACATCAATACCAAAACATACTGAAATACAGACTGGTACCGCCATAAAAACACCGTTCAGTTCCCTGACGAGACAAAAAGTTCATTGAGTGTGATACTGCTGCCGCCGCTGCTGCTAGCCGCTGGCGCTCACGAAGATTTAGTCTTCTGTGAGCACTTCCTGACTGGGTAGGATCATTGTCATCAGTGGTGAGTCGTCGAATACTAGTAGCAGTCGATTACTGGCATTCTTCTGTATCTATCGCGTTCAGCTGCCATGTAACGCTTATAGCATTAGCAGATAATAGAGCGCACAACTGCGCGTCATCCGAATCTCATTCACAATGGTGTGGTCAGTATGGCATCATTTGCCACAGCTAAGGAGGGTTAGACCTTCAGAATCGTTCCTTGTTGACGACTTCACCAATGTATTCATTGACAGAATCAAACACCACAGTTTTAAGTGAAAGCAAATACCTAGAAAATAGATAGGCACCCAACCAGGCTAATAATGTTACCTGAGTTCACAGTTACAAGCCACTCGTACTTTAGCAATACCCTACTCAAAAACGTATACATCACAGGCATAGTACAGCGTATTGATTTCTCACCCCAATGTTTTACGATTGGGCCACTTTGCGAAACCCAGAACACCAGCCCGAATGACATTGATTTGCTTTACACAACATTATTTTTGGCCGCATTCCCTATTTTATCAGGCCCATCTGTATCGAGTCTGTCATCAACCATAAATGTGGTGTACATCTAGAGTTCTCGTCAAGCATTTCTATTTCTTTGTATCAGTAACATACAGTTATTAGGCTGTGGGTCGTACAATGCTTTATTAAAACGTCTCGGATGCAATGTGATCTTGGTATAGGTAATAACACAATGAGTCGTTTTGGTTCTCCACTCAGAGCAAAACCTATGCTACGCTCGCGTTGAACGTTTATACAGAGACACACACTTCCTGCAGGCCCCGAATGCAAAATTAATTACTCTTTGTGTTCTTTAGCCTGTGCCTGACCTCTTCCGATCCACTGTTCGGTTACGCTGTCCAGTCGAGCCATTTGGGAACCTGGCCTGATTCTTGAAGGCCTCATTCTGAAAATGTTCTGTCTGAGCGTGCGGCCAAGTGCCGACTGTTTACATGGCTTAGGTCCGTTGGCGGCTCGTGATCATTATTAGTCATTGTGCCCATTGCTGCGATGACTGAACGCTAGCGTAGGTCTCATTTTTAGGTTGACCCCTCTGACGATAATGGCGATGACGCCTTTCCTCGTGTGTAACACATTCTAGGTAGGCACAACGCAGAATTGTAATCGAAAACGGTACGTTCAGCTGACTTGGCAAGATCGTGCGCGACCTGAATCGGAGAAACAGTGACACTCATCGACACAACTTTCCGTGGCTAATAGGTAACTGTATGATTCGTAGAAACTGATCAATGACGAGTTGAAATCTAATGCATCAATAATATAACGTTGAAAATAGTCCCGTATAGACTTTGGATAATGAGTCGCTAAGTTGGCTTTCCAATTTTCCTTGAACAAAGGATAGCTCAAATGTAGCAGACTGCTTTAGTTAATTCTAACCCAAATGATTCATAAATGTACTCATATGCTTCTGGCGATCTCTAGTTAAAAAAGCTAACCCGAGCTAGATCTCTCTCTCTCTCTTTATATATATATATATATATATATATATATAATGGCAGAAGACTGCACATTAGTCGCCCGTACTTACGGTTTGTAGCTACAACTTTTATTCCAATCATTATTTCATTATGCTTGCCACTGTAGAACTGGCTTAAGTATGAGAAACTGTGCCATTGTCTGGCATTGAGAAATTCTAAAAATTCAAATAGCTTTGTGACACGCTGCTTACTAGATTGAATGGCTTTTTTGTCCTTTCTCCATAGAGACCGGGATTGGCTTTAGTCACCTGGTGTCCTTGCGTAGCAGTCCCCTCGAGTCTCGCAGGCTGTGGGCGAGTGGAGCCCTTTCTTCCGGTATCCCTCTCAGGAGGCCGAAGATTAAATAATACCACTTTGACATTTGTCTTGTTGCTCCCCTCTTTAGATGGCAATATTGGTAGTTCTGGTCGTAAGTACAAATTACCGTGAAGTTACAGGCTGTAAGAGGATTGTTTAATTTACTTTTCCGGGTGCCGACTGTATAGGACTGAGCGTTCGCGACGTAACTACCATCTGCAGAGTCTTGTCGATCCTTTCTACCAACTTAGTTTTGTATCGGTCTATGTAATGGTCTAGATTCTGTACTCCTTTCCCTACGAATGCTTCAATCTGAAGGCGTTGGTTGAATCTCCTCAAACCTACCCCATCGGTGGATAGCTACGGAAACTGCTTATCCTTTTAATCGATTGTTGCATTCTCTGCATGGCAACTTGTGTATCTGTGACAAGATTTTTCGAATTGGTGACTGAGACATGGCGGTTTGTTGGCCATGATCTTCAGATTCTGTCATCCCAAAAACCAAACCCACTCAGTGGTTCCCCAAGCATGCTTAAGAATTTTTAATTGACACAATATAAGTTTATGCAGGTAACGCGTTTTCATCAATTGTGTGTAGCTTACTACGTTCAGCTGATACGCACAGAACAACGGCACGGTCTGATCTAATGCTATTTAGTATATTTGATCAGCTGATCGGATTGTATGAATGGCATTAAAGTGGAATAACTGGGAAAATAAAATAAGCTGCTCTATCGAACACATTCTTGACGTCAGCGGCAGGAACGGTTAGCACGACAAAAAAATCGACGGGCCAACGATCTGTTGTTCGATCGTGTACCTGCAAGGGTCAGCTCCAAGCGCGGGAAAACCAGAGATTGTTTGCTCTAGCGCTGCTACTTTTACAGCATGGCTATAGAGCGGAGTATCCGTCCGTGCGCGCGCGCGCGCGCGCGCGCGCCCAGAATTGTCATATAACGACTGACAGTACGGGAGTGACTTACGAAACGGACGTTGACCTCTCGGCTACTTCGGGCCTGACCTGAACGCTGTGCTGCTAAAGGTGAGAAGCAGCACCCATTCTCATAAACCCGTTTTAGATGACGTCACTGATGTGGGTGATCCGGGTCAATTTCTATCTTGGCACTAGTTACATCTGGAGCGCTAGCTGTTGTGTCCTCTCACTGAACCGATAGCCCTTCTTCCAGAAGCTACATTCATCGTTCCTGGAGTCTTTTCCCACTGGAGCCCGTGAAGAAACGTTGGTTCTGTTCATACACATGGGATAATTTCACAACAGAGCGATGCACCATTAAAGCAATTCGAGTGGCGCATTGCTACAATATTTTTGCTCAAAAGGGAAATAGGTTTTTCATATCGAAATAACAGAATACGGTAGTTGTACTATAAATTTATAAGAATCTAGCTGCGAGTGTTTAGAGTACATACGTTGTACTTGTATTCTAAAGGTTTACCTAAGTGATAAATAAACAGCGATTTGAAAGCACATTGGACCTCGCCTACCTACACGTATTAGTTTATCATTACATCGTCGTTTCCTGGCTTTATCAAGCCATCCTGAGTAACTCCCAGTAGACAGAAAGCTCGTTCATTGTTACGGGTAACAGAGGTAAATCCGGCGTGCGCCAATGGTGGCTGATCTACAGATTATATTATACTAAATGCAGATGTTGAATGGTGATAAATGCATTGTCCTGCCTTGATGGGCAAGTAGAGGAACAATGACAGCGAACGAATAGAAAGAGCTGTCGACAATCAGCGTGCTCTAGCCGTACTTAGTTAACATAGTGCTGGGAACACTTCGCAAACAACTGAGAAAGCATAGACGAACTAAGAAACTCACTGGCGTCTAGTGAGTAGCATAATCAACTGCAACCTCAAAGACACCCGTCGAAAAATGTGGAGCGCCTTTGACCAATAGCCGTAACAATCATTTTTCAAAAGCCTTTCTCGGTTTCCATTAGCTGCCTGCCTCGCCTCCCTATAGGCACCACTTAGTTTCTAATATCAATAGCATTCCTTTCGATATTCCACACATTGTATTTAATTCAGTAGCCAGTGTAAAAAAGAGTCACGATAACTGTATGAAATGTATGTTGATTCTTGCCGTGCGGCGTCATTGATCATATATCAGTCATAATGTGCTTTCATTGCCTAAACAACTCGAAAAAATGGAAGCAGAAAGATACGCATTTACCTTTTTAGGGTTTACCCGTGTACTTGAGAGGGGGCGAAATTCTTCCGAAGATTCCAGCAGCTCGAAAAATGTCGTCCATCAACGTAACGCGTGGACTTTGAACATTTCGTTTGTTTGAATTCGTGCGTGGTCAGTATAATAGGGAAGAGCCATCCATTTTAGCTCTTATTTTTGACAGCGACTGTCAAGCGGTTGTCCGTAGTTGTTCTGTCTGTTACGATAATAGCCTTACTCGGTCTGAATGTCTTCAGGGATCGGTCTTCGTCAAAGTCAACGACGGAGACATACTTCTTTCTCCGTGTGTCCAATGGCTACGTCAGTGCATGGTCCTTTGGGAATATAGCCTAAGTCCAAAAACATTGTTGGTTGGCTAACTCCAATAGATTGCTATGGCAATTGTTAGCATGTCTAATTATTGAAAGACCTACGCTTCCTATAGTCTTTAAAAACATGAAACTTAAGTGGTTGAATTTTAAGCCGTAAGGCTTACGGTGACCCTCATCGGCTAGTGAAGTGTTCCAGTTGATAGACATTTCATAGTTAGGTAAATTAGTGTTACATATTTTATTTTGCATATAAAAACTGCATCCATTTAGTGACTTCACGTGAGCTGAATAAAGCTTTTTAGATGATGACATGCGGACTAACATACAATTAGGATGAGATTCGTTGGGAAAAGGCTTCAGCTATTTATAATTGAAATAGTATGATAAGTTTATTTTTGCTGGTTAGTGGACGTAAAAACAAAAAAAAAAAAAGAAGAATATGCATAATCAAAATATCACATAGGTTATACTTTTTCCCGCGAATCGAATCTTCGAACAGAACGTACATCAGCCCAGGAACGTGCTATAATCTTCAAAGGTTAGACTTGGCGGTCCAGGTCTTCTATTGGACAGTGCTCTGTTTACTAGCTGGTTACTGAGTGACGTCAGAAGCTATTTTTATCGATTCGTCAATATGATAGTTTTATGGATCGCACGTGAAGAACCCCGTGAGTAACTGACGTCAAAATGCTACAATTGTATTTGTACTCTTAATTATACAGCTTAAACATTTATGATCTTCACGCAGCCTGGCAAACGGGTGCAGATTAGCCAATGTGGGTCTCCATGAATAATAAAAGCAATACTTAGGCGCGCTCCAACGCTATTTTCATAGGCGGAAATCGTTTAATCGATGGGCAGATCAGTCGAACTAATGGACTACTGCAAGCAGTAGCCATCATGGATCGGGTCGCGCTTGACGTCGCTTGACTCCAGCAATTTTAGGCACAGCATCAGGAGTGTTCCCTAATAAACCGTTTTTTGCTCTATTCATTGTTCACAGGCACGTAACGGTATCCGTCTATCCTGTCCACGTCCACGTGCACGTCGTTCGCGTTGAACTTGGGTACACGAACGTCCCAAAACAGTACTGAAGTTTAATCTCGATTATACCTCAACGATATAAGGTTTTTAATAATAATCTAAAACAAATCTTCTTCATCATAGCTACGTAGTGGGAAGAGGTATTTACTGTACGTTCAGAAGAATGACTCTCGAATCACACAGGGCTAGCCTCAATTGCATACACGGTCACCTAAGCACCATGAATTATGTATTGGTTCGTAGACTAGACGAACAAAGGCACCACAAAACCCAGGAGAAAGTAGTCTATTTTTTGGTAACATTCAGCTACTGAGTATTGCCAAGTTCTCTTAGGACACATAACGGATCATAGTTGTGTGTGAAGACAGTATATGTAGTATGCCATCTATTTTAGAATAAATAACAACAACTTATCCGTTAGTAATATTTTTCTATTCGTGGCTGCCTCACCTTTAGGAGTTTGTTTGCTGTCGACTATTTTAATTGCCGACTTTTTTTTTTTTTCATCCCCCCCCCCCCCCCCTACTTACGCAAAATTAGGAATCTCTCTCTCACAAATGATCTTTTATGTCTAGTCGAAATAAAGCAAATATAATAATTTTATCGAAAGACGGACAACCGTACGTTATCCTAGATGGAAACCATGCAGTGGCGCCTATCTATGTTTTGCCGATGGTTACAATTACGACTACTCATCTCCCCGTTTTACTCTCACGGCGACGGCGTCGAGCTGGCCGCCGACTGGTTGACCCGCAAACTGCTAGCTCTACGGTTATTCACTCGGTGATGATTGAGGCTGTTGTCGTTGTCGCTCGTCGAGAGTAGTACGAGCTGACGTTGGGCAGAAACACGAAGGCGCTGAGACAGCAGCAGCAGCAGCAGCAGCCGCCGTACATCGGAAGATTAGAAGACAAAAGCTGGGTCTCAAAAATGAACAGGTTACAAGATACCCAGCATGGACGCGTCTTTTGTGTGAAGCCAAAAATATCTTCTAACATTAGAATTTCTAGTGTTGACTGCAAGATCGGCCAAAAAGGAATCATGATGCTGTATGTCCAAGTGTGAACAACTACAATTATCCTTTACATCTCCTCATTCACCTCACATTTTACCTCAAACGGCCTATGTATAAGATGAACCACTCCTGCGGACAGTGCATAAGTATATATATATAAATTAAAAGATTACAATTTTTTAATTCAGATGCTAAACACACAGACTAAATTGCTAATCTTTGGTTTTAAATTATACGAAACGTCCTCTTGGTGGCACCAGTGAGCGAGGCGACCTTGACATGTCGAAACTTATTGGATTTTCGCTCAGTAACGTTTTATATGTAGTACTCGAACGGGTTAAAATCTGAAAGCTATTCTGTGCTTGTTCCAATACATATCTGTATTCTCTCGGCCTTTGTGAGTGGAGACGCATGCTCTTCGTTCAGACACTTCAGCATTCTGTGGCTGCACAATGGCTTGCAGAAAGATTTATTTAGCTATGTGCTTGGTTTTCTGAAAGAAGTATGGTGACATAACGTATCGTTCACTGGATCCCCCATTTAGAATATGAACGTTAGCCGAAGATCTGTGTATACGCCCGACAAACACATACTTTGGATCGTAAGCGGACAACAATTTCTAGGATTCATTTTTGCGTCGAGGACAAAAAATCTCTGATCAGAAAAAACCTTCCGTTTGAGATTTGAAATAATTAACTAGCCAATAACATTGGTCCAATTTCCTAGATTTCAGTATCTTCACTTTGACGGCATATGAGGCGTCCAGAGGTCTTCATGAGTAATCCGAAACATCGTAGGTTCATTTATATGAAATCTATTCACTAGCGCCCTGATCGAAGCCGAAGGATTATTTAATATGCACATCTAGATAACTTTCATGTCCACACTTTTACTTCTCTGCTGTGTATTTTTTAAAGTGCTGTCATCGAAGCAGCTTCTGCCTCTTCAGCAGCCGCGTACCGACCTGTGATTCTCTACATTGTCGATTTTGGCTAACCTAAGAAGCTTACAATGTCCCAGTAAAGATTAGGTAACAACTAAGCCTCGTTTGAATTCTAAAGTCGATGCACTACTGCTCTTTACCGAATATTAGAGAATTAAATTTACTGTCTCAGGAAAAAGTTGGCTATCTCCTAATATTAGGAGTGGCGGAGACACGCATGCGCGCTCCGGCAAACAACCCGCCAAAATTTGTTTCAGTTTAGGTGCCGTACTCTCCGCATGCAGCGTGGAACGTTTAAATTTGACGAATGATGGCGGGCTGCTTGTCACAGCGAACATACGCTTACCCGCTGTTTTAACTACAACAAAAACTATAAACACGAAAAAATAATTTCGAAAACGACCTGCTGTTTTCGAAATTCAAAAGGACGTTACTGTCCGCTGTGTTCAGGCGTAACGAACTCTTCACCAAGAGTACAAGCTTTCTATATTGTTTTAAATCGACGGCCTGCGTTTTCACCATTTTTGCTACGGCTTTTAAAA
The DNA here is from genome assembly GCF_002532875.2 of Varroa jacobsoni. NCBI lineage: Eukaryota > Metazoa > Arthropoda > Arachnida > Mesostigmata > Varroidae > Varroa > Varroa jacobsoni. The sequence goes on from NW_019214447.1 coordinate 135,204, forward strand.
TGCAAGAGACATTTTAAGAAAACAGACCGGGAGATTTTCTATCGAGTTTGTATTTAAAGGGATCGAATTTAGGGTTCAATAATTTAACGGGCATCTTGCTAAGTCATTCAGCTAAGCCCCAACGGCTAATCTTTGGAGACTTCCTGCATTATTTGTGATTGCGGTTCGCTTTGAGCCCTTGCATTTCTGGGACCTTTGCCCCGCTATCAGCCCAAAATTTATTTCCAATGGAATTTTTTTTATCTAGCGCGTTTAAGTAACGCTTTAACGAATATGGGCATTTTGAAAAATATTAGTGAGTGGCCTCAGGTTATAAATTCAAGACGTAAGGCGACTGCTCGCAGGAGTGATCCCTACAGCATATGCACAAAGTTTCCTCGAAGCACCTGTTCTTATTTATTTCGCCTTGAAGCGGTCTTGAAAACACTTACAAGGAAAAGTCCGAATTTACATGATTACATTGTCCATAGTATTCGATGGTTTCTCTTACAGTAATACGAATGCCTATCGTCGCTCAATAATGTCAAGAAGTATACACGAGGAAGCAATATTTATACGAACAAAATTTGTCTATTATTCAGGGCAAAATCTTCAAAGATAAAATGAAACAAGAAACAGTTCTCGAGGGATGCTTAATTCTGATAGATAAAATTCTACCAATACATATTCAGATTTCGATGTGAGAACGAATGTACACTACAAAGCGGTCGTCAGCCTGACGGTATGTGCACTTCGCAAAATGCCATTATGCTCTATTATTATTGGGCGTCAACAGGAACATCAGCACATTTCAGAGAAAGATCTGGATCCAACTGTTCTAAGCGTTTCCACGTGTTGAAGGCTCGCTACCTACCGCCGTTAAATATTGCCATTGCTACTGTTGCGTATTTTTTTCATCCTCGCCTTTAGAGGGAAGTAACGAAGTAGATGAATAGAGGAAAGCTGTTTTAAAGCTCCTGATTGTAGCGATATCATCGTCAGCCATCAGTAAGCCTTGACATTTGCTATGACTAACAGCAGTACAAGCACGCTTAAGCACTAGAAACTAGTAGGATGTCGTTGGTGTCACTGCCCCTGTGCCTTTGCTATCGTAGACAGTACAGGCTGTGCCTCTACGGGTCGCCGCAAAAAAAAGGCGCGTACCTTTTGCTGCTGAAAAGCGATAGGCTACAGTTGACGACGGACGCAAGAGAAGCAGTGGACCGTTGCTTGTAACCGCGCTTTCCCTTTTGCCCCGTCAGCCATCGCTGACGAGCTACGCTACCTCGAACAGCTTTCGAGGCGGCCGATCAGGCCTTTGGGAATCCGTTGTCAGCACGGTTACCGCCACAAGCCGATCTGCGAACACAATCGCGAGGCGAACGGATGCTGAATGAACGATTGCGTTTTAAGGCGAGGCGTTTAAAGGCGACTAGCCAGCCATGCTGTTGACTGTTAGCTTCAAACGGTAGACTCAATAATCATAGCTGGCCGTGTCTCCTGCAGTTTACGCGCGTGTCCATATCAGACGACTACCGTTCTAGCTGGTCGTTGTCATTAAAAGACTTAACTCATCTAACGTTATAACGCCATTGATGCAGGAACACAGCGGCAGTGTCGCCAGCAGTAGTCTACCGAACCGCATATATGGCATTACAATGTATGTCAGCGTCACTGAGGCTGAACTGACTTGGAAGGAAGGATGTCCATATGACCAGGTTTTCGAAAGAAAGACGACGAGATTATGCCATGTCTATCTCTTCCCCTTTCTCTCCATTTCAGTATCGGCCTCCACTAGCGGGCGCCATCAAGTGTCTGTGTCTGTCCTTTGAGTGAGGCCATGCTTGCTTGTTGCATCGGTCGGTGTGTTCGCATGCCTGCCGTCCGTTTGTGTTAAGCAGTTATTTCGGTAGTGATAGTCTCGTTCTCAGTCGCCTGAAGAGTCGGTTCCCAGGCCGACTATCGACTGCCGACTAATGAGTACTGTTGCACTGGAAATTTAAGTGGCGGTGGCCACCGGCTACCACAGTAGAATCATCGTTGTCAACGTCGTAAGCGGTAGTCAAAACAAGGCATACACATAACGTGGTGTTCTCTAAGCCGCTATACTATACAACAGGCCGCATGGTGTCACATGCTAATATAACTGCTAAGTAAGGCCTGAAAACAGAAAGATAGTGAGAGAAACAACTCTACCTCTACAAAAGCTAGCGACTCTGCTCATTTTTACAAGCGACTACATCACTGTTTAATATGCGCTTCTTCCTTCTCGTTCCCGCACTCCTCCTTATCGTTCCGACGTTCTACCGCGAGCCTGCCTTCCTTCCACATCTTCAATGTTGACTACCTCACCTCTCAAACATGATTGCTACCGCCATCGGCCATGACCGCCATAATCACCTGTGTTTTCGATAGCTTCGACAAGGCTCCGAGGACTCTCTAGTTGGCTTGCCAACTATCCAGTATAATTCACCAGCCGGAACGGCGACAGTCGACAGTTGTGTCATTATCGATCAGTGTTGAGGCGGACCCACTCTGTATGCCTAACGCTGAAGACCTGGTATTAGGAGTGCCAGCAGCCCCATCTGTATTCAGAAAAGATACAGGAAATATTCACCGGGTTTGTATTATAGAGAAGACTTCTGAAGCGGCGCTGAGCACCTCATACGGGTCTAAATGTTGTGTTAGGCAGAACTTAAATCCTATCGTATCATGTTTGCTTTTATGTATTTCTTTGCTTTTTTACTGTTTAGCTCACTCTGTTTTTCATACGTTTGCATTATGGAAAGTGCGGATTAGATGTGTTTGCTTGATAAACAATACATTGACTTGCTTGAATGGCAGAGGGGTCCCTTTCGCTGATTCGTTTACCGATTGGTATACTCCTATATGGCGCGAAAAATCTACGTTGTCCATCATTAATAACGGTAGGGACGAAAAACATCTAACACATAACCTGTGAACGTTGAGTAGAGCTTGTATAGTGTACGTAATAGAATGATAAATTGCAACTTTAGTTATTTATGGTTTGCTATTGATTGTCTTTTCCCAGTACGATTAACATTCTATTGATCTCGCTGCCTGTTCAGTTAATTAAATACGCACATATACATGAAAAAACAGTCTTCTCCTATCTTCGAATTCAGAATCTTCCTCCTTCAGACGATGTCCACACTTCGTAAAATATACTATTTGCGTAAAATAAATCCGTTTACGGTCCGCTGACACAGGCACCGTCCACACTGACTTTTTTGATTTTACTAGCAAAACTAGCTCTCTAGCCATTATTGTTCCATTAGGAAGACCTGTAAGGCCTGTAGGGTGGTCTATTCTCAAAGACAGTCGTATGCCAATGCAAATTCTGTTATGTTAAGACACAATCCTCTCGTAATTAGTATCATCTGCAGTGCATCGTAAATGGCCCACCACATTATTCAACGCCCCTGGACAATTCTAGATAAATATAATTCCATATATATTGTGAAATGAACTCCTTAACAATATCTGTTCTGCTAATTTAAAACTTGTAAATAATGCTATTTTAGGTGACGGATATTTCGATGGAAATGACCAAAGGACGCAGCCTAGCAGGTGTCGTTACACAAGTCGGCCTACAATCACTCAGACATTTATTTGTTGTCGGATATTAGATATAAAGAAAAAAACGTGTCCGTCAAGAAGTCTGTATGGGCCGTTTAAGCGTTATGTGGTTAACATGTGCTGTTTTCCTTTACAACGAGTAGCAGTAGCGTTACGAAGAAATCCACTGCTAAATTGGACCTAGATACTTGTCGTGTGGCGTGGATAGGCCTATGTAAACTAACGAACCAATGTACCTAGATTTCCATACATAGATTCAATAGACAATAGAAAAGGTCACAAATAGTACCATTTTATCTACTCGACTAGAAACTCGGTTATTTCTAGCAGCTCTTGTCAGCCTGATGAAGCAGATCATGGAAGCAGATACGAACTGGTTGACAGAAACTAACCGATAATAATCGACTACCTGAAGCCTGAGACCGTCAAATATAGGTTACGAAACTGTCTGTGTACTGAATGGTAATTCCACATTGCAACGTATAAATATTTATTTTCTAATAACACTAGTATTGATTAGTCCACCATCTTATAAAAGGCGAGTAATAAAATACTGCGAAGGCCAAACTGTCATCGTCAATTCAGTGGCAAAGAATTGGCCACAAAACCTACGGCAATGTCGTGTCTAGTCCTGATCTATCCATTTCTAATTCTACCGGCCTGACGTTTGTGTGCATTTAATAAACGATTAGGCAATTGTTTCCTGTAGGAGACAGGTGCTAAAACCGCGTTGTCTCTTTCTTAATTTCTAATGCTAAAAGACCGTACTTGTTGATTCATATATTAGGTTATTGCTCTCATAAGCAATTCGGTAAAACCTGACTGTGTAAGATATAGCTTGAATGAGAACACACGAAGTTAATGATTGAGACTAGACAAGAACGAGCATACGAGATAAATGAGGTCACAGCCAATTAACTGAAGTACAACACGCCGCCAAGGATCTCTCTGTGTATCAAGCTACGCTATCGCCTCTTATGCCGCTTTGCGCCGGTACACACCTGCGTGTCTAATCATCATCACAAACTTCTCCAGCAATCGCAACTCTTCTGTACTAAACCTTGTATATGCGTTGACAAGTTGTGACCACTGTCTTTATATTGCATTGCAGAGCAATCAGCAGGCCTATGCCTTACCAAAGGTAACTCTAAACGCATCGATCAGATGCAGTGCCGTCAGAAGATGATAGTATTATACGAAAAAGAAACCTGTTGGCCAAAGTGTTTTGTGTAGAAATACTCACAGCATGTTTTTTTCCGTGCTATCGAAACATTTTTTAGGAACCTTTTTTGTGAATTTCGCAAAGGAATGCTTTGTTACTGCATGATGTCGAACGTTCGAAGTTTGGTAACTCTCTTTTGAAACGATTACAGGGTGCTATACTAATACTTTTCGACCATCTTGCCAAGAGATCTCGAGACTCGTCGATTTTGTCTTCAACTTTCTATATTGTCTCAATTGTCTAAAGTCAGCGTTTCTACTGGTCGAAAGTTGTACAGATTCATCTAGTGATTATATCCAATCCTTCGAAGGAACCTTCTTTGTCCTTCTTTCAAGTAAATCTGAGTCGATAAGTCAAAAAAGATTCCAAATTATGTATGCGTAAAGAATCGAAGGTAATGCCCTGCACTGCGCTTTGTCGACTTCCAGTAGTCACGTATTATGTCCTAAGACTGACAAGTTGATTATAACATCAAGCATCTTCCATAAAGAAAATCGGAGGTCCAAGTTACCAGCTTGGGACGGAGACCTGACGGCACGGTTTTGCGTTGCATGTGACCGTCAAAGGCATTTTTGAAGTCAATCTATATCGCATCGATAATAAGAGCAGTTGCCTTCGAAAAATAGCGGACCTTTGCTTTCCGCACGCGTATGTCCGTGGCGGGCTAATCTTCGTTTTTTTTTTACGTTTGCCATAAGAGTAAACCACTCCTTCCACGATTCGTAATATACTACTGCGGATGATACGGGCCGCTTGGTACATAAGTTGCTGTGCTTTCCACTTGTGTGCACGTAAAAGATCCAGGATGCCTATTCATCATATTAGGCCTTTTTCAAGGGACCGCTGAAAACATTATTTCAATCTTTGGAAAATTCGAACATAGCATTTTCGAAAAATTTGTTGTATCTTTGCATAGTTTTAATTCATCTTTTTATTCCTTTCTTCTACTCTGTTGTACGCGATAGCTTCAGATTGATCGAACGGATCTATACAGGAAACAATCCTGCCAAACGTCGATACCCGCGGATCATTCCTGCACGTACCCCTAAAGTGACTTTATAACTTCATCCGCATTCTCAGAATCGTTTAAGACCTTCAAGTAGTCATCACAGGCCAGAACGGACAGATCATCGTTAATTTTTAGTCTCAACATTGAACTCCAAAAAGCCGCGGACAATTTTAGAGTGTACGATACTTTTTACCAGGAGTCCTATATGCTGAGAAACTTTGGCAGAGCTTATTGAAGCCCTTCATGCAATTATATAGGTTGGCTGATCTTCGCGTAAGGCCAAGGAGCGTGCTAACTCTTTACCTTTTTCTTCTCGTTACGATCTCTGGTTACGTCAGTACCTTCCTGTTATACGAATTTGTTGCTGACAACTGGAGGGTCAACCTTCATACTATAGCGAAATAGAATGGCCGTGCACTTCAACAAAACGACAAGGCCGGCAACAATTTGATGTTCTCGTTTGTTATAATGGGTAGAGAATTCAACAGTCGGTTGAGTAAAGTGTATTCTCCACGAAAAACGTCTCAATCGAGGTTTGTATCTCTATATTTGTCGTCATGTGTAGACAAATGCACCCATTGGTACCCGCAAGAACGACATCCACAGTGAAATTGTTACAGCATCAAAATCTTTGTTTTTATGCGTGTTAAACCTGCTCTCCTCTGTCGCCTCCCTCTTATAATGCCGGCTTGGCCAAATAATCGAAGGACGACAGGGCTTTCGCAGGCACACGGCGTCCTATAGTCGTCAATAGACGGAACGAAAAAAGTCCATTTGACAGCTGCATTCACGTGGAAGAAGAAATGAAAAAGAAAGCATTGTTAATAACACAATTTGCTTCCAAGTCGAAATACCATTGAAGAATCATTACCGCAGCAGATGCCGCATTGCATAGGTTGCGTTTACTGCATCTGTCACGTTGACAGCGGCCTCTAACAGCATTGGACAGCTATCAGCAGCGACAGCAGATGGGGGCCATCGTAAACCTGACAGATGTCGGACAACCAACCGTGCCGGTACTTCGTCTCATCTTAAATGGGAAAGAACAGCTTGCAGACGACGGTTAGCTCACGCTGCCTCCGTCAAGTTACGTAGAAACTGAATACCCCTCGGCAAGTGCTTCCTCTTGCGGCAAACGCGATTGTGGATTCTCGCCGATCTCTCCGTAGCCGGCAGCAGACTACGTCGTAGCCACTCAATCAAAAGAGGAGCTCTCCGCGAGAAAGGGAAAAACATGGCTGCCACATCTTTTTCTGCCGTGGCTTTCTACGACGAGCTATACAGGAACGTCATCGTTCGCGTCGTTTACAAGCGGACTTTGTGTTCAGTGGCTGCCGCTGGTACTCACGACTGGGTTCGTTGGAAGTTCTGCTTGTTCAGCTATTATGTACACGTGTGTATATGTGTATCTACGGCTGACGATATGCAAGACAAAAATTTGAAACGTATCGTTGTCAGCTGCGCGCGGTAACGATGGCGGCTAGGTCGATGGCGACATGCCACAAGCAGAGTTGGCCTACATTTTTAGATACACTAACGAAATCGAGTATGAGGGGAAATCTGCGGACGTCGTGAATACTCAGGATAGTGTTGTTCGTAACGAACGGCATTTCAGGCAGCCTTTCGCTACGGCAAACGCTTGCAATAGCGCACCCTCACCAGATAACGGAGGCTTTGTCCGATAGGACGTCAGCGGGTTATAACTTGCGTAACGTTTCTGCCAAAGAAAGCATACGAGTAGAACATTTTGAAACTGAGTTGGTTTGCTGCAAGAGTTCAAGCACGTTCATCATAAGAAAAAGTCACGAATTTATTTGCATTACTAACAGCTGTGCTAATAATTATGCTATGATCATGTGTGATGACAATACGCACACACACATTATCATTATAATTGATTTTCGTTGTTTAAACAGACCTATACTGCTTAGCAGAACACCTGTAATATATCCTCTACCACGTAACCTATGACCCCACAGAGACCTAATTTTAGAAAAAACTGCCCTTTAACTATAACTTTATCATACGTGATTAGATAGAATTAGATAAATTCATAATCTTAATCAAAAGCACAAACTTAATCATCGTCGATAAGTAGATAATGATCATTCAGCCGGAAGGAATTGGTCGTGCGTCTCATATCAATAGTCGACACGTATAAAACGATTGAGAATCATTAATAGAATTCAGACTTGAAAGGTTTAGAAATTCATCAGAGAACCTCTTCTGAGAGAAGCCATTCTGTATACACCTGGATTTTTATATAGGAGTTAACAGCTATTCTGAAGAGCAAGACGTCAATCAGGTCATTCAAATAAGCTCCAATTATTGGTCCTTTCAGAACTTTTGCACGCATGCTCCCTCGAGCCTTTTCGCCTGCTCTTAGCCCGGACTTTAGTTTCGCTGGGCTTTTTTAGCCTGTAGCGTATTTGAACGATATTTAAGCGAGTTCATACTTACCAGTATCATTTGAGGCACGGTTAAGCGGAAAGCTAATAACCTTCGGATGGTTATTTACAAATCGAAAAAAGAAGACAACTAGTGAGCACTTATAGGTATATGTGATCGCGTCCAGTGATAATTATATTAGCTAAACATGAGCATTAGAGATGACACCTTTAACGCGTGCAAAGAAATCGTCCTTGCTAATTATTTGCCTTTGTTCCAGACTTAGCAACAATTTATAGGAAAAAGTTCGGAGTTCGATGCCTCATTCTGTAACTGACTGCAAGCGTCCATAACACGCTCGGAGCTGCTATATAGACAGATACGTCCAGGACTATATTATAGTGTAGTAGCTTTGCTCGTCTATATGGGTCGATTGGCGTCAACTCAACGCTTTACTTATTCAGTCTTTCTATCTGTGTCTCTTTCTAAGATTCGTTTTTGGCTACAGTCTCCTTTCGTCGTAGCAGCTACACCACCATTAATTAAGGCCATAAGACACGCGACAGGGTTTCAGCTACTTTTTTTAAGTATGTTATGACTTTAGCACCACCTAGATGGCGTATGCGCTTGTGTGTCCATCCGGTCCAGGCTATCCAACCTTCCAGTCGTTCGTTCCTTCGAGGTTTCTCTAGCGGACACTTCTACTATTACCCGCCTCGAAGGTGATCTTGTATCCATCGTTCTCGGCAGAAGTCGTGTAATGCTAGCGCTACACTTCACCTTCAGCGGTGGTTAGCGGAGCCTATATACCACAAACAATAATACGCACATAAACACATGTACAAGAGGACGTGGGCTAGCGCACGCGTACTCACAGTAACAACAACAACAACGACGGCAGCAAAAATGGTCCCAATCGTCGTCTTGCCCCGAACGCTGTCGGTGGTGAGGCTACCGGCGGTGAGCACGGTGCTGGGTTTGAGGCGACGCAGTATTTCGTCGAGTGACAAATATCCATTATACTACGCCGCAGAATCACCCTGTCCGTTAACGTTGCTACTGACGGCAGCCCCATCGTAAGAGGGTACTGGTTATATGTAGCTACCTCTACAACGGCGCACAAAACCAGGGGGCAGGGGACAGAAAGAGAAGCAGAATCCCGTAGCCAGACCGTTAAACTCATGACGACACATGCTCGTTCTCTTTCAGATGTCGTCAGCGGAATCTGTCAACTGTATCGGGACAGACGGAGTCAAGAACTACCGAGTGTAAATTTCAAATCTGTCACGTGCTTTGGTTTTCTGTCATTATTTTGAAAATTAGGAATGAACAGAAAAGCAGGTCTATCCATTCTAGGACAGTATAAAAAAATTAAAGGACGTCCTTTCTTTATTAATAATGGCTAATGTGTTTCTGTACAACTGTAATGATCGTGGGGCACCACGATTGTTTACAAGGTAGAAATCATTCTTTATTTCAATATATTTATTGCAGCGCAAGGACCTTGCTAAAAACAAAACTAAATCCTGTAAGCGAAAAAGCGGCAGAAGAAAGGGAACAAATGAAAGCCTAATTAAAGTTGACAAAAAGATAGATTCCCCTATATATATATATATATATATATATATTGTATATTGTAAAGACATAATTATTACTACACAATATGTATAAAATTTCGCAGCAACACGTGACGCCCCTTTGTTTCGGCACGGTGCCGATTGCATTCCTATCTATGCGCCTACTATATGACAACTAAAATCTTAATCCCCTCTATTTTTCTTCCCAAGCGCGCCTCAAAGCGTGGTTCCTACTTGCTATTGTTTGTCCATTTTTCTTATTACAGTCGACAGTTTAGGACGCTTTGCTTCTAAACGTTGTTGGTTGTTTGCGAATGGACACGCGGAAAAACTCACACATCGGTCCTATTCTTACCGTTCAGTAGCAATTACCTGTGAACACTAGAAGCAACGCGTAGTGCGGGCGTTCAGATAGATTGACGGGCGAAATTCGAAATTTCTACGGTAATGATTAGCGCCAACATACACACATGTGCCAATTCGCGCCATCACAGCCGCCCACCCGTCAAGCAGAGGCTTACCGCCGCCATCAGCAGCAGCAGGACGAACGTGAGCACGTGTTCAGAAAGGCGGCACGCATGCGCAGTTCTTTTTTTATACTGACACAAGTCCTATTGCGATCCGACTGTCGTTGTTTTTGTTGAAAACAGGCAAAGTCTGCAGTGACCACATGGCTGGCTGACTGACTAACGATTGGCCGTGTCGGGTGTCTGCCCCATCACATACAAACGGCGTCGCGCGCTACGGCGAACAGAGTAAAAGGACCGTCGGTGAATAAGCAGGCAGTGATTAGTGAGATTTTTGGGTGTAAGCTGTTTAACGGCGGTGACGTGCCGCCGAGTTTGTAGCCGTAACCGATCGCTAACGAAACTATGGGAATTAGCAAAATGGTGCTTGTGTGTATATCGAACGTAGAGTTCACCACGAACAACATCATTACTACCGAACACAGAAGCCCATAGGCCTACTCGTGTTAACAAAAGATATGGTCGTAGCTGCCAGCGTGTTTGTTTAGAGGCAGCACCGCGGAGCGACATCGATATGTTTGTTAAGGAAGCGAACAGTCTCTCCCGTACGGTTTGTTCACGGACGCCATTAAGGCTGCAAGTGATACGGTGACGCTTTATGCCTGCTGCGCACTCAGCCATGGCTGTCAAGGTAGCTTGCTCATTCGCTTATTATTCGTTGTCTGACGTCGAGGGCCATGGCCTTGTTCTCTCTCCGCTTGCGGTTGCATCGAGATATACGAGGCAAAAGAAATCTGCCAAAAGGGGGGAAAATGAGCTCTCGCAAACATTATCCAATGCTACAGAGAGACCCTGACGGAAAGCTTCCCTCAACTAATCGTATGCTTGTAACTAACGATTCAACGAGCCCACAACATTCGCAATGGAGCGTGAAACCTCGTATATGCGTTGTGTGCTTACTCCTCGCTCGCGCGCTTCTCACTGAGGCCGGAGACGCCAATTACGAATGCAGTCAAGGAACGGCAATATAAAGACAAATAGAGAACCAACGGCTGGTATCATTGAGCCGAGAGTGAACTCCGAAGGTTTCAAGGACAACGAATCGGCCAAATGCGCCATGTGGGGCGGTGGCATTCGTTAGATACGTGAAAAATCGAACCAAGAATAGGTACTTCGATAAGATGAGATGCTACGGCGAAAGAAATCATCTTAAGCAAAACAGCAATAGTCTGTAGCTGCAGTCGCAGAACCAGAGAACAAGCTTATAATCAAGGGCTAAGCACGGTTAGAGATAGGCGGTTAATTTCAATTTATCAATAATAGAAACAATGGTGTTTCACCTCCCCTGCCAGACGGCGGCATGCACGCCTGAACTCCCATCGGAGTTCTTTCCGCCGAAATCGTCTGCAATACAACAAAAACAAATACGCCAATAGTCGCTGAATTAACTATGGGAAAGCGCTAGTAGTCAGCCCCAATTTGATCCCAACAACATTGATTGCTACCTGTATAAACAGTGATCACAGATGTTCACGTATCGAGAAACGTTTCGGATAAACGTCCCATTTAATTATATGTCGCATGTTTCGCAAGGTCGTGTTGCAGTATAAAAATATAGTCGACCACGGACTCTGTAGAGCATTTCTCTTGTTAGTCTGGCCTCCGTTTTTCATATTACACTATATAAATAGTAAATGTAGCTTTATATAGAGTATGGCTGTAAGTGGATGCAACATAAAAGTCGTGCTGACACGTTCCTACATTTTACGCGAAACCAACCCCTCATCCATTTGGTACCATCAACCTAAAGTTTAAGGATTCCGATCGACAATCAAAGGTGAATCCTTTACACAATGAAAAAGAATATAGCAAATATATTTGGCACGTCTTGTCGCAGGCGTCCGCATGTTCACACCCTGCCTTCCTTTCTCGACTTATAGCTCACCTATATGTCGCTCATTGCAAGCAACCACAAAAAAAAAGCAAGAGTCTCACCGACATTCACAACTAACGAACGTTCCTACCCAAAAAAGATATATTCATGTTATAATTACAATGTTTTAGAAACCTGACTAGCTGATGAAACATTTTACCTCTTTGTCGAACAAGCACGTGGCTTATTCGTGGTACATGTGACCATAATCGAGACATGAGGTAAAATTACTTTTTTTTTTTTTTTTTTTTTTTCCATTAACTTGTGAACCGCGTCATTTCACACCTCTCTGGCTCTGCTTTTTTCTTTTTGTTAATTGCAACAGTGCCTGGTTCATGTTGTGGATCGTCTTTTCATCGGTAGGCCCATCGTGCCCCTAGAAGGCCGTCGAGCAACAACATCAGTCAGCTCGTAGCTCTAGCAAACAACAAGGGAAGCGAGCATATCGCCGTTCGTTGGTCGCCGTATACCGTACACGAACAACGCGCACTCTCCGTGTACACTTTCCAATCTTTACTGTAGACTGTGTAGCACACGTTTACTGTCCAGACATAAACAACGTGACTGAAACGCAGCGTCGACGATAATGGCAATCTATTGTTTAATAAGTTGTGTGGAGCAAGCAGGTAGCTGTGGTGCGGTCAGTTGTTCTGCTTAATCGAAAGCGTTTCTATATTTGTGTGCGACTTCCTTTCGCTCGTGCTAGTTCTGTTTGGACCTATTTTTATGCCTAGGTATATTTTTTTCTTTCTCGCACTTCGTGTGGCATCGAAGAGGTGCTTTTCTCTGCTGAGTCGGCTGTGATCGGCGCCGCCCACGTGGGATCTACGAGACGCAGTTGAAACAGCGGTTTAATTACGATGACTCAAATAGGCGATCAACTATAATAGCACTAATAATAATAACCATAACTCAGTTATTTAATCCAGTTTAACTTTAGGTGGGGTGCAGGATGCTATTGACAGACACAGTAGGAACACACAGAGAACTTGGACGTCGGCTTTGGCCACCAGAGCTATTTACCCTTTGATGCAACTAAATAATGATAGTGTCGACCAGTGGCATTTCTATTGGACCTAGTAGCCACCTCTATGGCTAGGAGCTAGTCAAAATGCAACAACAGCATAGTTGTCTTCGAGTTGATCGTCCTTCTTTTTACGCACACTCCTTCGGTGGAAAAAAGCTATCCTTAGGTTAACATCTAGCCTCAGCCACCATTTCTGTCCTATCAGATTTTTTCGCTTCTTTTATTTTTTCCCTCTCAAGTTTTATAGCTCAAAGCACAATTGCGTCATTGTTAGTAATAGCAATATTACTATCTAGCGTACGGATGACAGCGGTACGGACAGCTGTCTGGTAGCAACGACGACGACGACACGAACTTACACTAGTTCCATCGATGAGAAAACCTATTTGTAACGTCCACTTTCCTGTTTTCTATCTATTTCATTAAGTTTTAAAATGAATGTAGATTCTAACGAGCTGCTATACCTTTCCTAGGTAACTATACAATGAAGTACAATTATTTTACGTGCAGAAGTTGAAACTGATAAATTCTGCAACTATACAAGCCTAAAACGCATCAACTGGAGCAGTGGATATATGGGGACAGGCTTATTATTTATATACTATATATAAATATGAAAGTGAAAGAAACAGCGCAATTTTTTGAACAGTTTGATCTTCAGTGATGTGGGCATAGCATCTGTAGTAACACTCAGAGTGGTGCATAGGGAAAAAAAAACTCGAATGAGAAGGAGATTACTCGGACGGACCAAGTTTCTGTCACGGGTAAGCCAGGTATGACGATGGGTGGTGAACATCGGCCTACATAAAGCACTGCTATACCCTTATGAGAACTAGTTCTATAGATAGTGGCTCTTAGAAGTATTCGGCCACTATATTAGTTTAAACAAGATCGTCTCAATGATAGAGCAAAAAGTAACCGACTAAAAAAACCTGTTCTTTGGTAAGCGACCATCACCAATGGTAAAGCCATAAAGTATTCAATATAAAACCTTATCCATTTAGTCGAGTGACGGCATTCATTATAATATATACTCATATATATATATATATACACAAGCATATAAAGCCAATTGTTCGTCGCACCTATATTGTCATTCGCTTGCTTGTTTGTTTGTCTCTAAAATCTGTATGTAATATCGTGCAGGGAAGAAAGATACAGCTTCCTCATATCTGACAAAATTCAATTTACAGGTTTATAGGTATCAGTGTATACATATCCTATCATCCGATTAAGCGAAATTAGCCCAAATTTCTTCTTCTTCTTCTTGGCAACATATCTGCCAACACACATGATTTTGGGGCTACTGCACGTGGGCCAGAAACGGAAACCCAGTACTGAATGACACAGTGCGTGCATCATCATTCCTGTAAACCGTCAGACTTATTCTGATGGCACGCTACGACTTATTGACAAGCGCCTAGGCGAAAAGAAAGTAGCTCTTAGACAGTGTTATGACTGTCTCTTGTTGGCGATTACTTGCTGCTATGGGCCAGTTCTTATTATTACCGCGCTAGAGTTCTAATGATTTTATTCATTAAAATTATCAGGCAACATGTACAGGTAAAGAACCATACATGTGTATATATATGTATATAAGCAATATATATATAAGCAGCGACTTCTGAGACACGAGCAGTATCACTGAAGTTGGCCTTGGCTATGATCATATGCGGAAAAATAAGACACTAAAACCTTAATAAATCATTTAAGAACACTGCATTTAAAAAAAAAAGTATAATTATTTATCTACCCCTTTACTACGTGTGTTGTGCACTATCCACTGAATTGGTTTCTATCTTAGGTGTCCGTTTCGTATAAATAGCTGGTGTCTCATTCGACGATAAACCTGCTACATGGCCGTGTCACATCTACCGTGATAGCGGTGATAAATATGACGGCTCCTTGCAGCGGGGACCTTTTCTTGGCACTCTCATTGGCAGACTTAGATCCTATCTAGGACGCATTGGCCTGACTGCCTTACAAGTTCCCTTACAAGTGTTACGGTTCACGTTATATTAGTATGCATTGATATAATTAGTGATGATCCAGTATTTGCCCATGGATGAGTCGTCACGAAACACTGCCGTAGTAGTGTGATATTGTGGCGAA
The DNA here is from genome assembly GCF_002532875.2 of Varroa jacobsoni. Lineage (NCBI taxonomy): Eukaryota > Metazoa > Arthropoda > Arachnida > Mesostigmata > Varroidae > Varroa > Varroa jacobsoni. Next base: position 150,518 of record NW_019214447.1, read on the forward strand.
GTTGTTGTTTGGTAAAGTACAGCGGATGGTGCCAGCGGTCACGGTAGTCTGCGATATCACTGTATAATATTGACACAGGTGGGACGCCTTCTGCGATGGATGCCTGCACCGACTGGATCCCTAGCCCTTGGCCAGCTCTCTTGTGGCGTCCTCATCTTGATGAGTCATGGATAAGTACGCGACATGGAACCTCCAGCCCGTTTCGGCCGGCATGACGTGATCGCTACGATGCACCGCCACCAATGGCAGCGATGTTCGAGCCACCATCGTCCGAAAGAGCGGCCTTACTCAGCTGCGATGAACAACAGATCTTTAAAATGAATACTACTGTGCTAGGATAGATGCCGCTGTGTGCTTCGGCCGGCGTCTTCTTTGCATGACAATGTGCAAGTGAGTGTTCATCCGGTTTATGCGTGTTCAACACACAGGATCCGTAATTGAATTAGTGGAACATGAAGCAGCTAATACTGATGTCAGCAAAGGGAGCGACGATGAAAACAACCGAAATGTAACCGCTGAATAGGGAAAAGGCAGTTAGAATGGAAAAGAGAAAAAAGCGCTGGCCACTTTCGGTGGAGGTAACTAGCTACTCGGCTGGAACAGGCGACTCAATAAAACTCAGGTTGTCGCCTTGCTGGGCCGACAGAAAGTAGATACGAAGCTGAGATTAGCTTACGGTAGGTCAAGGCGCCGAGGCTGAGAGTAAAGTGCCTAAGTCGATCTGGACCAGTAAGGAGGGAGTCAGCAGATTGCTCCAAATATCTTCAAGCTTTACTTTCGCGCAGTTCACGACCCTTCAACTACGAGGACCCGCGGCTGGTTTATTTGCGTTAGCGCCATAAAGAATTTGTACGTGCAACGAAGAAAACGCACACAACCACGGTTTCTCCAGAAGTGCAAAATCAGCAACAGAAAAACAGGAAATAAATAATAGAGTTGATCGAGGAGATGACCAGACAATAACAACAGTTATATGTATGTATATATATATATTTATATATAATGAATAGTCTCAATGATGCAAAGCCAAGCGAACGATCATATATTTATTTGACTGGACCTTTCTGCATCTATTTAGGCTGCTCCATTTTAGCTAGTTCCTTACTTCTCTTACTCAAGACGAAAAAGGACCAAGCGCAGTTGCGGGAGGGGAAGAAAATAACAGAAAAGAGATATATGTTTCAATCGGCTCCCGCGATCAACTGTTGCTGTTGAGCCAATTTTGACTTAGTAGTTAGATGAACCGGTCACGTCAGCAGAACGTGTCTCATGTCATTGATATCACGATCACAAGCTTAAACTATAGAGTTGGATAGGGAGAATTCAAGTAGAAGACGGAGACTCTCGTAAACAAGCGAATCATACAGCCGCGGCTCTTTATCGTTGGCCGGGATTGATGCGCAATCAGTGTCTACTGCTTATCATCTTCAAGTGCTGTTTGATTTGGACAGGCGATAAATGGTAAAGTCGTCGGAGAGAAAGGCATAGAATAGGTAGTGATATGGATTGTCGACATCGATCCAAGTTGGATACTGTTAACCTAAACAAAAGTTTGTTGAATCATGTCAGTATATCTTAAAAGTATATGTCAAAAAAAAAAAGATCATATTGTCTCAGCAAAAATCTACGAGCTTACATTCCGTTTCGGGCATGTTTCTAGAATGAGTGCAAAGTGGAGAACGAGTTCCTATGCTTTCTCGGTCTTAGCGATATAACATGTATTTCTAATGCTCGTCGGCCTACAAGAGTCTAGAAGGTCGTTCGACTAGCACGATGATGGGTCGGAACGCAAGTGCCTCTGCGTGCATTGCTCCAGCCGACGCAAAATAATGTGCCGAAGGGCAGTTGGGCCGATTTGAAGAATGCGTCATGTGTCCTGTCACTCACTGAGTTAGCATGCGGACTGATATCAGCTAGCAGCGAACCCATAAAACCAATAAGCCACAAAGGCAATGATCATAACGCATATCTCTGAACGCCTGCATTAGTAACAGAAGTTTCTCTGGTCCTGTACTCCATATTCTAGTTAAGCTATTGTCCCATTAGTTTCACGTTTGCCTCTATTCACATGCATACATCAAAGTTAATACTAACAGATCCGGCTACCACTGCTGCTCGATGCGACAGCGAGATATGTAGGCCCATCGTACTATATCAATCCGGCGACGGTAGCGCTCCAGCGTCTGTCGAAGGTCTCACGAGGCAGTCGCTGCTGCCGGTGATCGACACCGACCACGGCGACGGCGATCGAGCCAAGCGAAGAGAGGTTCTTTTAAATGTAACGGCGGCAGCCGGCGGCACAGTAGTCGTAAGCTAAGGTTGTCGCCGACCGTTCTCTCGACGTGGCCTCGAGCCTCTGCAATACGCTGCCGTTATGCGGCCGGTTGTCAGACGGCAGCTCGAGTTGAACTATGTATAAGGTGGCGAGCTCACAGGTCATGCAGCGGTGCTAGAGGGATGGAGGCCCGATCGGTCGACCAGTAGAAACAGTAAACTATAACACCAGTGGCAGTAGTCGCCACTAGTCAATTCCAACTCTGCCGATAGCGATTGTCAGACAAGCGGCAGTGATGTCGAGTCGACCATTGTGTCTTATAGGCGTGCGGCATGTGTTTTCGTTGCTGGCAGGCGGTAAAACCAGCGAAATCGGCTACAGCATGATCTCGTGCGGCGGTAGCAGCCACAATAGGACAGCGCCAGAAAACGGAACGATCCTGAAGCAATGATCCTAGGCTAAACTAGGTTATATCGAATTGCCCGTCTTCATTCTTTATTTGGTCGAGCAGAGGCGAGCACAATATACAGAACTCTTTTTTTTTTAGTCTCAACGAAAGAAAAGAACAGAAGGAATAGATATTGAATTAGATTTTATGAAAAGTCCTTTGAGCCTCAAGACCATGTTATGTTAGCGGTTCATGTTTTACGTATATATACAAGTTAAACAAGTAAGGGGAGTTTGCTTCTCATTTAAGAGGCCAATTCACTTACAATGTAACTGGTAAGATACATAACAGTTGTACCTGAATATTGATCCCAAATGCCTAATGCAGCACGTACGTCACGATACGAATGTACGTCAAGTTAAAGCAAACGGATTCTTTGACCTCATGTCTACTCCAGTGCGTAGATGTATCCATGAGCCTAGTTTTCCAAATGTAGAACAGAGTTTCATTCCGGCTAATACGCCTTCTAGAGTCATACGCCCCCATTACACATACCGAATCATTATCTTCGTTGATACTGTGCTTCGAAGTTACTTTCGTTACAGGATTGTTCGTTAGCATCGAGTACGTGATTGATATACACAGATAAATCCTAGTAGTAGAGGTTACTACAATAGTAAGTTGAAAAATAAGTGGAACGCCAAGAGGTTCAGTGGAGTCCGGCGTCGCCGTTGCTCCATCGTTCCAATATGTCGCTCTGATTAGAGAAGAGAAATCGAAATCGTGACATGTTTTGTTTCGACGTACGGCCGCGCCATTTCGCCAAAAATCTGTACTCATTGTTAGAACGAGGCCGATTGTCCTGTTTACGATCCTGAGGATGCTCGTAGAGTAAACGCATGCACACATAATAGCCGTACTGATGATATACGATAATCGAGACCGTAGAAGATTTGCATTGGGACAATTCAAACTGATGCGCCTTGTAATACTCTTAGTCGCTGTCGTTTGTTCGTGCAGGCTCACGTGTGAGAAGGATGGTTTCTATAGGGCTCTTAAACAGGCTGGATGACGCAAACAAGAATGGATTAAAAAAAAGAATTGTAGTTACTCCTCTGTTATTCTATTTGGCGTAGATCGATAGCCGATTCTAAGATGGCCAGACAGATATTCTTGAAAAACACGGTATTATTTACTTTTTTTTTTTTTTTTTTTTTTCGCGACAAACAGCTTTAAGCTATCGGTGACAAGTGGCGCTTTCCAGGATAATCTGCCAAGTCCGTCCACCGTCTGCAAACGAAACGAAGAGTCTTTGTCTGATCAACTTTACCTTTTAAAGTAAATGATCTCAGCTGGAGCCATTGTGAAACCGTACAATAGCTGTTGCCGGGTTCTAAGCACCCTAGAACTCCAGGTTGGAAGACTGGGTCTGATTCCAAGCAACGGCCCGTTGATCAAGCAGGCCCAGCGAACCGCCGATTGCTATCTTTAATCGATGTGTTTTTCTGCTGTGTGGGGTAAATATTAGCTGTTTTCTTAATGGGCGCCGTCAACAGAAGTGATAGACGAAGTGGCCTCGTCATGTTAAGACCTGTGGGGAAGATTCTCTCAATTGAACTCTTCCGAAGTGAATAAAGTGGTCGAGCTGCTTTGATTTGTCACAGCAATGAAACGTCACCAACTTCCTCTGTATCAAGAACGCACCGTCATGGTACAACAACAGTCACACATACAACATCAACTTGTTTTGAATCACAATCTGATAACTGATGAAAAAACTGGATCGTAACCAGATAGGTAGTTCTTGTTAAATCTATTTATTTATGCTTTTTCTACGAACGCAAGCCTTCTAACTTTACTATGAGATATTTTTATGCATAAGTTTATTCTACGCTTATCTAATATTTAGTAGCAAACAGTCGTCCAAATAGAATCTCTTACTAACACTAAAAATATTTGGCAGTTTCTCGCCAGCACATGTGCGCAGCGACAGATCGTTCATTCAAACTCTCGAAGAAGTGCCTCAAACGATTAGGGAAGAACTATGCTTAGGGAATTCCGCGTAGAGGACGACAGCTGCTGTTTTTGGCAGTCTGATCAGGCGAGTATCGAGTGAAGTGTCACCTGCCGGCAGAGCGGTGCTTGAGACAGATGAGGTGCGAGCTAACTCACAAAGACAACAATAATGTTGGTAAGAAAAGCCGGGCAACATTTCCCTAATCGTTGCGGAAGCTCCCAAAAGATTTGCCTTTAGTAGTATGAATCATTCATAACCAAACTCCAAACAAAGATCTCGGCGTCTGCTTTCTACTAAATAGCGAGAAAAATTAAAATAGTTAACCAAGTGTTCTAGAAAGAATTTAGTTAATATTCACTGAAAGTTTTCGATTCCGTTCTTGATGGCCTCTCAGTTCTTGATGGCTTGATGACCGGAGGCTTATGGCCACCCTTTCGAGCTTTTTACATCCACTGCCTTCGTTCTACTCAGAAACTACCGTCTGACGTTCGCATACAAATCTATACATGTATTTATAGCCGTATATCTACACTCACAGGGAATAATACGCGGTCATTTTGTCTGTAAGAAGCTTTCTAAGCTTACACAAATTTGTGCTCTGGCGATCTTTGAACTCATCAGGCAGATACTGAAGTGTAAGTCTATTTTGCGCTTCATGTGTACACTCGATTTGTTTTCTCTCGTTTTCTACTGGCGTCTGTCGGCCTCTGTTGTGTTTTTGCGTCCTCGAACATCTTCATACGCTGGCCAACACAGGCACGGTCTACGCTCCAACTGCGATTGTATACTTAGCGATGATATGCGTAACGGCATGTCTGACTCGGCAGTTGTCGCGGTGGAGCCCCAAGTAATTTTGACAGTTGTTCACCGTCTGGTGGCTGACTGGCTGGCATGGCGCTATGTGTTGTGCTTTTACTTGACGGGTTCTGCCCTGTGCTTTGTCCTATGTCAGAAGTACTAGACACCCGCCAGTACCCAGAGCCTGCTGGCTCTCCACCTGGCCAAGCATGCGAAGCTCGTAGACGGCTCAATGGGCTGATTTCAGCTGCGGTTGTCACTTTTCGTTGCTCTTATGTATTCGTTTCGATGTTGAGTCACAGACACTACAGAGTATCGCAATACCAGCCGGACCGTGTCGGCTTCACTACTATTACCACTACCCATAGCCACCGCTGCCTCTTTACCGACTGTTTTTTTCATCTTCTTTATCATCGTCAACTGGACAAAAGCCCTCCCTCTCCCTCTGATTCCGCTACCTGCTGAGCACCTACTCGTTCCTGAGACTAACTGTTGCTGGCGCTGTTGTGTTGCTCGAGAAAAAGGCGAAAGGCTCGGAAAACACGGCGTTCGCTAGATAGCGAAGCACGTCGTCGAACACGAGCGCTGGCTTCATGAAAGTGAGCAAGAGCGAACGGGGTCGGACCGATATAGGTATTCTATACTCCCTTCGGCGACCGTCCGTAGGCTACACCGTTTACCCGATAACAACGTGCCATCGACCAGAAGCGGCAAAGGAAACGATCTACAAGGTTGGCCTGTTGTCTTTGCTGGCCTGTGGTCGTAGTCGTTGTTGTTGTTGTTGAGCAGCTAAATCTATCCGGCTTTGCTTTTGTTAGCTATTAAAGGCCTGCAACAAGCTGACGGAAAACAGGCACCTCATAGCGACGTACAGTGTCTATGATAGTACTGACTGTCGTAACTTTTGTAACCCTACATCTTTCTAGCTCTTTTCTCTTTTTTAGCTTCGGTCGACGATCTGCGCAACGGAGGTAGCGTCCAAGATCACTGCCTGTCGCCGTCGATTTCCTTGTCAGTTCCGTCAGTATCCGTCAAGGAGAATTGCTGCTGCTGCTGCTGCTGCTGCTGCTGCTGCGTCCTTTTTGTCTCCTCGGCAACGTTTATCTTTCGTGTCTCGTCGCTATTGCCCCCATTGTAACTTCACTCCTCGTGTACGATGTCGGTTTCCAATCTACCCGGACGGTCAGAACAATTTACTATCGCTTTTGGTAGCGCGCCTAGCATGTCTCTCTCCTTCGCTACAGACGTTTTGTCAACCTGTGACCCTGACCGGAACGTACGGCATGTCTGTTTATAAAATATCCATAAAAAAAAAAAAGACGTAACAAATACGAGCGGAAGTTCAGAGAGAAGCTCTAAAAAGTTCATGAAATGGAGAACTAATTGTGATGAAAAAGTAATCGAGACACACACCGAGGTCGGCTAGAATTTAATTGTTCGAACTGGATAGCTATGATATGATATTACGATTGGAGGTGCCGATACCTGTACATGAAAACGTGTACTTAGTGAAGACATTCAACGACCGATGGACAAAGCGGTCGTTACTTTCTGACAATTTAAATGAATTTTACTGGATATCGAATGGAGCGTCGAGCAAAGGCAATACACCCGGACCAGTCGGAGAAACATGGACGGCTACGATCTACCACAATAGCTATCTCCAGCTGAGCAGGGCATAACACCTTAACGAACTGATGGCGGTAAATACTCTATCTAACAAGTGTAACAGGTCAAGAAGCCTAATAACCTGAAAAACAGGATCTGGGTCGAACCAAAACAGGACACCTTTTGACTTCATAGACTTTAGCATCAGCCGCCTAATGTTTAACAAGATGGGCTCTTTTCTTACAACTATCGAGATTTCGATTCGGCTATTCGTATACGCACTCGGTGAGTGCTATTCACTCTTCGATGAAAAAGATTCGGAAAAGACTGTTAACGCTAACTGCCGTTTGCCCCAGTCCTCTCTAGTGCCAAGAAGAAAAGCTTGCGTTTATGTTAAACGTACTAAAATTGTCTGTATCAGCTGAACCTGGCCTAGGTTTATTCGTTAACAATACTTTCAGTGTCGCTTTGATACTCGAAGGAAAGCTGCGACGCTAGTGCTGAAAGCAAGACAGGTCGACACCGCTGCTCGGATAAGTTGGGAGCCTCCTGCGTGTCGAGATTGCTCTCACCGTTAGGCCAAACTCCTATTGCTGCACAGATGGTGCTTGTCTGTATATTGGTTTACCGGCGGGTCAATGTAAGTGACGCTTCTTCATTCACTGGGTGTCCAACCACCCCACTGGCCTAATACTATCGAATAGAAGAGAAAAGCTGATTAAGCGTCATCGCGTTACCGGGTATGTTATAATTTAGCTTGGTTTAAATTAAACCAGTGACAAATTCGACCCCATTAGGGTAGACCTACTAAAGGCCGATTCAATCGTGACAGACTGAATCTTATTTAAAAACTTATACTTGTCAAATAGGATTTCTCAAAAGCGAACACTTGGTGTATTTTTAGCCTTTTCAGTCGTTTTCTTCTTTTGTTAAGAGCGGCAAATAGGTGGCTCGATCTTGTTAGATCGACTTATACAGTAGACTTTACTATCTCGTTCTAGTTTTGTTAAACCTTGCAATATAATTTGTAAATTTATAGTTCTTTTCTATTACACTCGAGTATTTATTTTTAAGAAAATTTTTAAACTCTGTATTAGCGCCACCCAACCAGGTCGCTTCTGCTAGCTAGCAGCACTACATAAGCTAGCGTTTTTCGTGAGCTTAGGTTTGCATTAACCATGTGCGCCAGCCTACCGACACAAATGGCAGCCTATCAGGTAAGGTGATTCTGTCTTCTGTTCATCTCTCCATACGGTGGTTTCTACAAAAAACTTCCTCTTTGCTGTAATGGTGAGAGACGACCAGGAAGGCTCCACTGCTTTTGAATCGTGATTTAGGCTATCGTCGTGCTTCTGAAACACTTGCTGCAGCTTCTTAAATATCCCGATCAGCCCGTCGAGGTAGGGCGTATTGTAAATAGTCGTCGACCAACCTCGGTTCTGTTGGACCTTCCAACATTTGCGGATCTGAGTCGAGCACACCGACCGCCGAAGTTGATCAAATCCCTCAAGAATCAGCCGCTCAACTCAATCCTCTATCCCGTGCTTGTTCTGCAATAGTAGCATGAAGTATCTGGCTGTGCCTATCGGGAAGGCCGTTTCATTCGTCCATCCGTCCGGTTCCATCCTTCAGCTACACTCATTCTTGAATATTGACTGGCCGCCTGATCGATTCTTGTTATGCGTGCGTTTGTGTGTGGAACTAGCCAGAAGCTCTGAACAAGTAGAACGCCAGAAACAGTCAGCGACAGGCTACGTTCTTCGCAGATTTAAGCCTGTAAACTGGCTGTCAGATACGGCACGGTGACGAAGTGCTGGAGTGCCGATATGTTGGTCGTCCTTCCCGAAGCAGGCGACGAAGTGAATAGTCCGGATGACTAGGCCGCAAAAAAGAGGGAGAAGTAATAACAAACAGACCATGTAGATAGGCAGGCAGGTCTGTCTGATCAGATACTACACCCCGCTGGTTGTTCAGTCCACCGGACAACCGCTAGAAGCCAAACGGCCGACCGATGCCGTCCTCGCTGTTGCAACTGCTGTTACTATTTCGGCGTTCATTGATTCTTTCGTTAACTCAGTTAGACTATACGAGTGCCACAGTCATCTTAGGCCCAGGTCTATCCAAACGCCGCTGCGAGTGTAGGTTTCTTGCGGAAATGAGTGGTCCTGCCACCGCTGCTCCTGCTGCTATGGCCGTCGTCATCGTCGCCTACAGCACTCAAAGCCATTGACGTAGCCAATGGTTCTTCTGTTAAGACAGCGACGTATAGTCAGTGAGGGCTTCTGCAGTAGTGGTTGTCGCATGCGTCTGGGCGGCTGTGTGTTTATGAGGTTCACTATGTATCTGTCTGTATGTGTGTGTGTGTATGAATGTGCGTTGTGCATGGATGAGTGTGATAGTATATATGCTTGCCCTACGGCTTCCTCTCTTTTCTTGCCTGCCCGCGCACGCTCTCATCGATCGGCTATTTAAAGCGTCATAATGAACAGAGGAGCAGCTGCAGCAGCAGCGCGAGGCCTCCTGCTGCTTGCCAGCTTGTCTGTGATGTCGCATGAAGAGAAAAGACAAACAAGACACCAACCAGGACAAAGTCAGCAACCAGTAACCGTAGCCAAGTACTCCATAAGTAGGGTCTTCAACGGCCCCGGCCACTGAGTAGTTCGGCTGTCGTCTCCTTTCGAGAGGAACAAGCAGTGAGCGAATCGAGCGGACCTGAGGAAATACACTCTGCCTTGAACTGCACAAAGCTATACAGCTGTAGAAGCTGGTTGTCGCTAGAAAGAGCCAAAACAGCGCTGCCTCCCACCTTCCTTTCGTCGAGTGGGACAGGATTAGACCGTCTTCTCTTTCTCCTTGTTCTACTTTATCCTCTATCTAGGATCAGAAAATGGTGTACGTCATCGCGTGCGGCTGCTATTTCTATTTAAGACCCTTCTAACATTGCATAGTGTAGTGCTTGATCATTTTCTTCTTTTTGTCGTTGTGGAAGAGTTTGTTCAGACTATGCTCTTGTAACGTTTTTCGCTCCCGTTCGCTCTGTCGTTTGGTTTTACTTTTTCTGTTGCTGCTAGCATTGCTTATGGGCCGTAGCATCGTGTTATTTGTGGTCCTTGTTCGGAGATTTCCTAGACCCTGTCAAGAAAACCATGACCAGCAGGCACTGAGACCTGCCTCCTTACGCTAAGGTCCATGTACACAGTAGTCGCAGAAGCTGGCAGATAGAGCGTTAGCAGCGCCCAGCCGGGTGCAGTAACAGTTAAGACAGAGGGACTGATTCTATAGGGTTGTGCGCGACTGACCTTCTCTCAGTAGCGACAGTGGCAAGCCACCGGCCGTAAGTCGCAACTACTGCTTCCTCGTGCCAGCGGTTCTACCTTGGCTGCTGCCGCAGTCATCACTCCGAAAATTGCATTACGACGTGGCCTGTTTGCCAATCTGATCTCCGGGGTTCAGTCAGGTTTTATCTAGCGAGGCCTACGAGGAAAAGAAGTCACGGCGAACACTCACTGTCGGACAAAGGGCTCGGCACTGGACCCGCATCGAGCGGGCAACCGGAACCGGCCGCCAGCTGCTAAATGTCAAACACGCCTGTTTTACCTTTGCGAATGAACATCCTAGCAGGCAAAGTACCGTTCTCGACTGGTAGAAGTTTCCAGCGGAAGGACTGCCGGTAACGACCATTTGTTCATATAGAGCACAAACTGTTGCTGCCATTCTCTGATGCTTTTCATACCAATGAGCTGCTTCTGTAAAAAAACTGCTATCAATAAAAAGTCAAATATGTTATCTTCTACAAAAAGAAAAACACAAAACGCATAGAAACTATATCGTTTATCGTTGTTTGGTTCTTGGTAACACTTGAAAATAACCGTTGCTTACATACGGGTAATGCAAAAACTGGTCTACCAAGCTCTAGAAATGTTTGACAAAAGCATTTGCCTACCTACCTACCATGTTATTTTGTAGTGCCGATTTCGTGCTTTACACGTGTGTCGTCCGTGACGCGCACAGTTGGCTTGTACCATTCCGTGCTCGTTTTGTCTAGAAATTCCATCGAAACTAATCTACATCAATTTCGGTATATAAAACTTGATTCAACGTGAATCTCCATCGAATGATGCGACAAGTTACGCGTCACTACACGTTTATCGAAGTATATATACCCAGCGTGTATATATATATACATGTATACACGCTGGGTGAAGCCCGAGACACAATTGAATGTTTCAATCTGTTTCTATAACGACTATGGATTAGCATTTTCTTGTACAAAAGTAATAACAGCGGCAATCACAATCAGCAGTCTCTAGGTGTAATTTTATACACGTATTTTTGTAGGATGCCAGGTTTCGGATGTTCAATTGTGAGGTTTCACAATTATCACAGCACAAGTTTCTCAACTATAGGCAAGATTTTTCGCCCATATATTACTCAACGCACAAATTACTCAAGCTAGACTGAGGGAAAATAGAGACCTCAAAGACAATGCTTATTACTTTTACATCTGGCGGAACGCATTATCACCCTTCTAGATCGATTATACATGATATAGATAATATATACATCGTACATATGAAACCCACAGTTGCAGTACTTCATTGATGACATAAGGCTACCATTTGTTCATCACGTATATATGTTCACAGATAATCCTGTTCGCCCCCTTCGCGTATGAAATCTTTTTTCAAGGGTTTCCAGTATCAATTAATTAAGATTTGTCAATAGGAACATGTCCCATTTCGATGTTATTTCTATGAAAAATAGTTGCATACTAAACAGGACTTTACTTTGCAAGATGTCCCGATTTTTAGGCGTCTCGGAAAATCCGATACGTGCATGGGGGGGCATACGCGCACCGCAACTGACCAAGAGAGAAAGAGAGGAGTTGATTACGATCGACAAGTAGACCAATGGCAAAGACTTGGCTGATCCGCTTGCATTTTTAACAGCATAATTAATACTAGAATGGCTATTCTGCAGTCTGACAAGGGTTGCCATCTGCCAGTTTTGCCAGTCTGCTATTGCCTTGTAGAGCCGTTGTGGTTAGAACTCAATGGCGCAGTTCGCTACCAATAGATGCCAGCTTTTTTCCCGCTAGCATTCCGCTCGCGCCATTTGATAGCGTCATTCGATCGATCGATCGGCTTCAAAACGCTATTGCGATTCCCTTTTTGCTGTATGCGACGTAGAGCTTCGAACGTCAGTGACAGCCCGTTCGCGTGTAACGGCTGTGACCTTTCTTCCCCGAATACTATTTGGTTTAGTGCAGTGTATATGATAGCGAATTTGGGCAAGCAGTCATTCGGGCGATGGGGCGATTTTTTTCGTACTTCAATAAACAGCTAGATCTCGATTATGATGATGACAATAGTGCTAAGAGAAGATCGCGCAAACACATTATAGAGCAAGTGAGTGTTCCAGCTCGTCCGGTTGTCGTAGCCCCTATTTCGGCTGGCCCTGCAGAAGGACTGCAGCTGTCACGGTTAAACGGTATGCTCAAAGCGAGCGATTAGTCGATCAACGGCATTGGATCAACCCACCGAAGCGTGTCTCTGCTTATTTTAAAGTCACTGTTTTCAGGCCATCTAAGAGAAGGAGGTTTATTGTTAGTAGTTTTGTCCTTGTCGGGCAACGGCCACCGGTTTGTTTGGCTGTTTGAAGTTCTTGTTTCTCAATGTTGTGCTGTTCACGCGGCATCGCCATCGGTCAGTAAACGCAGCAGCAGCAACAACAGTAGCAGCTATACGTACTAGTTAAAGCAAAAAGAACTTGAAAAAACAGCAGGCCAGTTTGTGACTTTGGTCCATGAAAGGCTCCTCCTTGGGCATGCTTTGCCTGGTCGGTATAGATTTTTAGCGGGGGAGGAAGAAGGGTCGGTGAAGGGCGAGGGACCGTGAGCACCGTCTTCCAGCCGCGACCGCCATCACGGTCGCCATCGTCGTCGCCACGCTGGAGACCAGTCTTCGGCTATCCTTGCCTTCCGCCCCGGTTAGTGCTACTGATCAACGCTGCCAGCCAGCCAGCCAGCCAGCGTGTAAGCCGCCAAACAGAAACTTCTGATTCCGCTGTTGCCGTCTGACCCTGGCTTCCTGTCACGGCCAGGGCTCTGTGTGCGTGGTAGACCAAGAGCACAACCCTCAACGCCACTAAGCCCAACGTTATATCACAGCCAAGCACGCTGCCATCGACGATGATGGAATAAAGGAGAGAATTTTCGGTTTCATTGACAGTAATAATTGTGCATTGTTGAGGCATACAAGGATGGATATAGTTGTCTGGCTGACAGTTTGCTGTGGTCGTCGACATTGCAGTGCTGCTGCTGCTGCTGCTGCCAATGCTGCCTCGACCGTCAGCGCTACCCGAGTAGCCATTCTTAGTGGTAACAGAAATCGTTCGCATTGATAGCTGCTAAATAACTAGCGCGAGCTGTCAGAGTAGCAATACTGAATGGAAGAATAGCGTCAGTGTTACCTGTAAATCCGTTCACCTTGATTAAGTAATAAAAGTAAGGTTGTTTTTTTTTCTCTGGGGGTGATTTGTGGCCCTGCGATGACTGCCAACATCAAGGAACTACCACATACAACACGCAGACCTGTAAACACAGTCGTGTCTGCGTATGTCAAGCGGTACCAAAGATTTCATAGTTGTTGCGAAATGATCCTGTGGAACGTCGACAGACATCTGTTCGTTCTTGTTAGACGATCTGACAGTTGCCTAACATCTTGCCACAAGGCTCTTTTTTGCTCTGGCCAAGACCTGCCGTATATGGTCTACGGTAGAAGAGACCCTCGTCGAGCAATTTTTATTGTGCCAGCCAGTTTTCCTGCTGTCGACTACGTCGAGTCAGCCACACGTACGGGCCGCCGTACACGCAACCGATACACGAAGCTGACTACCATGGAAGACAAGATTTGACAGTTTCGGCATCTAATATTAGAAGTATTGTCATCGGTAAGCCTGATTTAGACAGTAAAAAAATACGACAGTATAATTGAGGTAGCCATACATTTACTGCATCTAATTAACGTGGAAATTAAGGCCTATATGAAAGAAGCGTCAAATGTTTGATTGAAGATTGCTACTGGTTGACTGATAACTATCGGTTCGAGGTTATCTAGTAACAGTTAGAAGCCCCGTTGGCATTGCTGATGCCTCCGTTGTGGATAGGATTTTCGTCGTCGCAGCAATCGTAGTGGTTGTTACTGCTGTTCTTGTTGTGGCCGTCCGTCGTTGTTATCGCTTTAGTCAACCAGACGGCGACTCTCACTCGCCGTTCGGCACAACCTAGTAAACTAATTCGGTGCGCCGTAACGGCCTGACGTGAGATTATCGTAGCAAGTCAGTCCGCATCTCTGCTATTCTTTCTTTCCGACGAACCGTAAATAATCATAGACCCATCAAACAGGTTCGGGGGAGGAAAAAGGAATTTAAAAGGAGGCGGGCATGTCTCTAACTATCATGGCTTATTCACGTTCGCTGTACAACTGTATACACTGTTGTATACGCTAAACTGAACGCGGATTGCGATAAAGATGCAATCGCCCGGCTATCACCCTCATGAGCGTGTACGATGCGGCCGTGCTCGGCTGTCCGTGTACGGGTCTAGGCGTCCGTGGGTCCGTACGTTGCAGACTGACCACGTAGGCTCGCTTGAGCCGTCGATACGCACTGCAGTGATGTTCATAAATAGACATCGACGTTTCGCATTACCTTCATCGATCATCAAGCAGGCGGCAGCCCTTGTTACTGTTGTCTGAGTCCAACAAATTTGTACACTAGCGCCCTTCTCGCCGTTCTGTTGTGACTTTCGTAGAGCAGCTAAGTCTGTGGCCACCGGGATGGCTAAGCCGGAATAGTGGCAGTTTTATTAAATTATCACCTTCATAGTTACCAACAGCATCCCGTGCCATGCATAATACTCGCAGCAGCAACTACATTAACATATGTGACAGTAGATATAACCGCCGAGACGATCACCACAGCAAACATCCCTGTTGCCACCCTTGTTGTCGACCTCGATGCTTGTGTTGAGCTGCCCATAGCTGTCCACCCACCTACTCGTTGCGACGATACTTGCTTCCGGCCACTTTCTGCGTGATCGACGACCGTTCTAGGAGCCACTTTCGCCGTCGGTCCAAATCGGCACAAACTGGGGTGCATGCTTCATAGGCTAGCACTCTAGCTGACAGCATTCTAGCAATCTGCCAACTTCGATGACGACGACGACGGTTGCTATTGCTACCAGAGTAACTGGCGCTCGAGGACGTGTGCGCCTTCTGGTAGTTAGAAAGAAGGCGCTTCACACATCGTCTACTATGTCAAATAATGACGAAATTATAACTGGACTATCTGCTCATTATGTGTGGGAGGGAAGGACCATGAATTATAAAAGTAGCCTGCGGTAAGCTTAAAAACCAAGAAAGAACAAACAAAGACAGCCGACATCGGCTTCTGGTTGGAAACAAACTAACTAAATATCTACGTTCATTCAGAACAGATGACTTATGTTGGATGGCACCTCACGCCGTGACAATCTTCTCGGCCTCGAGCGTGATCCAGTATCGAGCTCTATGCGTCCCGCAGGACTAAGCCTCCAGTTCTGCCACCGAGGGTTGCGTGTAGCGGAAGCAATAACAATAGTACTAAGAACTGATGCTGTTTTAGATATCTTAGTTTGCTTCCATAGATACACTTGAGAACGATACGCACATTCAGATGGATGCCAAATTGTTCTTGTTCCGCGTGGTTCATTTTAATACAGTGGCCTAAGACATATTTTGAAACCAAGTATTGGCTTTGTTCCGCTTTATCCAATAGTTCTCTTGCGACAGTGTCGTTCGAGCGATTATGGTGACATACGACGAATTAAATCAAACGATATATTTTTGGCTAGGGAACTGGTCTAAAATCACGAGCCTTAGGCTCTATCCCCGCATGAAGTTTACTTAGTTTTCAAATCGCATAAGTCACTAATATTAGCATGCCTCGAAGTTACTAAAACGTTTGTATATAGCGTGAATGCATTTGGGTTTGAATTAAAGTATATGAATACGAGTATCTGTAAAGTGTACTTGGTTTTAAGTTTGCGTACAAAAACTTAAATCCCACTTACACAAACAGGGTCAGCTATCAAGGTAAATGCAATGGGCGATATATCCTTCGTAGAGAAATAGGTAAACAAATGTAAATATATTAATAGACATGATTTTCACGGTTGTGTCCGAGTGGCAATAGTCATATTTGAAAACTTCCGTTATTTTCTTTTTTACTCGATCCCCTGAAAGATTCAAACCTTAGGCCATGCTGCTGATCTGCCTGCGCGAGCCGGCCTATCCAATCCTGGGCTCGATAGCACCGTCGTCGGCGTCGACAGCTTCGGACAACACTGGTCGACTGTAGGCGCCAAACCTCAATGAACGACACCATCATACAACGCCGTCGGCCCTCTATCGCCGTTCGTTTTACTTTGAAAGCAACACAAATGCCGGTACACAACTGATATGGCCAGCGGCAAACTGTGCAAGATGTTTCCAGCCCATGCTTACTAACTGTAAATAACTTTAGCCACTTTTTGGTGCAAATAAATGAATAAAAACCAGCTTTTTGTTGTCAGTTAGTGTAGGGTGTACGATGCGCTGTGGCCGATGGCTTATTTTTGAAGAAAACTAATCTTCAAGTGCAAGTCTTGCTATACATCGTAGGCAGGTTTTCTGGGAAAGAATTGAAATAATACAGTTTCGTAACAAGCCACAAGTCGATTTAATTTATGAGAGGCAAACGGAATCCTAACTACCAGGGTTAAGAGGTTTTTAAGTGAGCGAATACACCAAGCCGACTGTGAACACGTAGATCGCTGGTCGGAGCGCATCCTAGTAAAAGATTTTTGTCTAACAATAGCCCCAACTTCGAAACAAATTGCGCTCCTGCCCCCTTCCCCCGCTAGGACCCGCGTCGTCTCGAGCTCTCCTGTCAGTCAACCCCAATCGTCGTGTCGTTTAATTACGTTACGATACCAGCCGATCGTGACTCGGCGGTGTCTGATGACATTTCTCGGAAGAGAATGCGAGAATCGATCGCGCCGAGCTTCTTAAACGCAGAGAGTAAGAAAGGCTAACAAGCGTCTAGTCTAGATAGAACGACACCAGCAAGGACGAGCAACTAACGAAAAGATGAGTCAACGCAGAGGAAAAAAACGGTAAGTTCGATATAATACAATAAAATCTTTCAGTATCTGCTCGAAACATCCGGATCGAGAAAGACTTCAACGGAAATTATCAGTTATTTGAAATATATTCTTTCTGTATATGTATATGATAATGAGAGGATAATTTTGCCGTGGCTTTGATTCACCGTAACAAACACGTTTTCATTTCGTTCAGAAAGACCGGTTACAGATTTTCAAGTATTGAATGAGTTTAGCCCTAACTTATTACGGTAGCGATAGTGTAACAAATGCAGAATGTTAAGGAAGGTTCGTCAACCTCAAATCGAAACCTAGACTTACGTAACACCATGGTGGTGTTGCAAGGGCAACGCACACTTAAGCAAGTTTCATCTATACCGATGCTGAAGAACGCAGGCGGCAAATCACGTTACCGTTGTAGTGACTATGTGTATTACTGTGGCTGCTGTGTCTGTAGCTGGTATTTACACCGTCAGTAAGGGCATCCATCAAATCGCAAGTCGTATATAGAAGTAAATGGAAATACACCGGCATTCTGGTGAACCACCATCTGCTCTTGATGCCTGGCACAAGCAGCTGATACAAACGGAAAGGTTCAGACCGGGACCAGGGCGACCTGGACTAAGCGGAGCCGAGATTAACCCCGGCTTCATGCTGGTGCCATTCGGTGCCGTAACCAAAAATCAGGCAATATTGCCTATAGCGAGAGATTGTTGTACAAATATATGTTGCTTAAATGCAGTTCAATTTCGAAGGCAACAAGCTGGCCACCTTCTACAGCAGTGGCAGTGATAACAGCTGTCGGACGCTGGCCCCGGCGCGCGACCCGAATATATAAAGAGCATAAAAACGACATCGGAGTCAACAACGACGACGACGACGGATCCCTAGTCTATAGCGACCTTCTATATCATGGCGATTAAAAGAGGAAACTGACGAAACGATGAAGCAGAATCTGTATCGAACGACAGCTGTCTGACATCGCCCTTGAATTCGTAGTGCAGTTAGCCTGAGCTGAGAGCGACTGATCGGAATGCTGAGATCCGGTAAACGCATATGTGACTACTATACAGAGATGAAAAATTACTGTATAAAAAAACGCGGTCAACTTATTTTCTGACAAAATTTCATTGACAAATATGGTACAAATGGTGTAATAGTATATTTTCGAAACTTCCTCAAAGCAGATATGGTTACACAAACATTATATAAAACATGGGCACACCTCAGGGAATGCGACAGAGTTCCTCGACCGGTGAGAGTACGCACTGATCAGTGTAGAATCTATGCGTTTGTTCGAATAGTTTACGGTTCTGTTCGTGTAGAATTTGGCATCGGAGCGATTGCGACAGGTTTTTGTCGCACATGAATTGCACTCGAGGCTCGTTGAGCCTGCATTCATCGTTGTTGACCAATGAAAAATGGCCGCATCGAAGCGCACGAATAAGCCAACGGAATGCAGCACAACGGGAAGGTGCTTATAGAAAAACGTTACTGGGCTTTTAACCACGAGAGAATGGCGCGCCTTTTTCCTCGCTCCTTCAAACCACCATCTGATCCTTTCCGAGACCATCCTGAGTCTACCTCGAATTCTATCTTTAAGATTACTGCATCAGAATAGCATGCGATTTACATGCATCTACTGGAACATCAATGTCACGTTTATTATTAACTGCAAGTTAGGCACACCTCTACTAACGACTGTTTATTGACCACTTAACTAGTTCCTGAACGAAACAGGGCGGCGCTGTCTGGCGAGCGCTTGGTCAAGATAGACTAATATATGCGTATTACATACTTGTTTATATGATTAATGTTACGGTCAGCCAGCCAGCTAGCCAGCCAGCCAGCCAGCCAGCCTCTTTTCGCCCTATTACAGAGTACCGCTTGCTAGTCAGATGGCTAATCCTCTACGACTGCGAATGGCGTAAACACGTTACAAAGAGTGTGATGTTTTCTCAGTGCTATGATTCTGGCACCTTGCGCGTAGAAAAAAACATCAGAAGATAAAACTCGGATCGTTCGTCCTTAATTGTTGCTGTTCGGATGAAGTGAGGCAAACAAGGGTGAAGAGAGCCAGAAGCCTTGATGCAATAGGCCTTACAGGAATGTAGCATTATGTCTCACAGCGACAGGCTATTG
The DNA here is from genome assembly GCF_002532875.2 of Varroa jacobsoni. Classification (NCBI taxonomy): domain Eukaryota; kingdom Metazoa; phylum Arthropoda; class Arachnida; order Mesostigmata; family Varroidae; genus Varroa; species Varroa jacobsoni. The sequence goes on from NW_019214447.1 coordinate 169,929, forward strand.
TATACGGATTGAACGGAATTAGCGGAGCATTTCACACACTTCAGTTGGTGCCTGCTGACGGCAGTAGTATTATTGAACGGTCCTTTTGTCTTTATCTCAAGCAATCCCTCCTTTCCCGTGCTCTTTCCCGGTCTTTATTACCTGGAATTGGATCACGAAAACGTCTAGGGTGGTAAAAGCGGATAGCCGTCGTTCTGGTTGTCTTCTGCACCAGACCGCCCCAGCCTGTGGCGAGGAGCGATAGAAAGAATGAGCAAAGCTGTCCGTGTCCACGCAAGGTCCACTGTTGCTGCTCGCTGTTTTGCGGTTCGTCGAAGAGAGTGAGATAACGCTATGGCCTGATGAAGACGACTACATCACTAACGTAAATAGATCATACACGAGCTGCTATAGTCACCTTACACGACGACCAGCAACGGATAGAACGGGTAAGACGCAACTGCGAACGGGAGGCAATGGCCGTCACAGGATCCGTCACTGCTAGAATTATCCGTCCACAGCGGCCGCAGACGCACCGTCTATCAACAGTAGGACCAGCATCTGGCAAATGGACCCACGAGATCGACGCCGCAGGAAAACTAAACAATAAAGAACACTGTTGCTAAATACTGATAATCAAAACGCAGTGTCAGCCTTAGCCGCCATATATACATATAACCATATAATACATAGAAACATCATATAGATAGGAATTGACAGTTTAATATACAGAGGACTTTATGCATAGTTTTAATGATTATGATTCAGTTGACTTGAGCATTGAGACTGTAAAAGAGTCGACACAAAATGCAGAACTTTTTCCCCTACAACAGATGCTCAAAATGATTACTATTCTGGTCAATACATTGCTGATATCGGTCGGCTATTGATCCACGAACTCAACGGCTTTTAAATTCGCCAGCTCCGTCGATTTTCAGGGATGGGCCTTATCTTTTGGGGTATTACCACATTCCCATAAGAAATAGTCCACTGGCGTTTGGTCTGGCGAACGGGCAGAGCATTCTGTGGCACCTCTTTCTCCAATTTATCTGTTTGAAAGATTCCGATCAAGCCATGTTCTTACACCACAACGATAGCGTACAGGTGTTCCATCCTACTGGAAATAAAATTCGCTATTGAACTGTACGGATTCGAGCAATAAATCCGAGTAGTGTACCCTAATTACACCCCAATTAACAAAAAAAAAATAATTGTTCTACTAAATTACTTCAAAAAAAAAAAAAAAAAACGTACCTTCTGTATGGAAAGCACGTTTTGGCAAACCTACTAAAGGACAAAAGAGACCTGAAGAACTGAAAGGACAACTTATGAATCCGCTGCATGTAAATGATGGGCAGGAACGGTACCTACCTAACAAAATCTCGCCGATAACAACCACGGTCCATACTGAAAGGCAAGATTCATTAACCTGCAAATACCGCAGTATTTGCCAAGATGAATAGTAAAGAGTCCAGATCTATGTAAACTTTGTCATGACATCTATCTATCTATCTAAATAGTAAATAAATAGTATCTATCTACATAGTAAATAAATATGTATCTCACTTTCACTATAATAAGATTTCTTATAAATTAATCCCATTCAAATCTTGACACCAAGTCGACGATGACGTCGTGCCTTCTTTTCTTGTTCTCGCTACCGACAATGGCAGTGACGAATTTGATTATTTTATTCATTTCGTTCAGCACGAACGAAGCACCGGAGCGTAGACATTGCTAGTATAATGCACAGACGCAAACAGAGCGGCTGACGAAGCGTGCGACTACTGAACTAACATTGGTGGGTCGGTACGTCGCCCGCTCGTTTGTTCGGGGCTGTTCCGATCGTCCTTGACAGCCGTAGCCGCAGCATTGAACCGCGCAGTGTTCGGAGCGATCCGGGAGCAACCACCCGAAGCCCACCGGCTGATTGCTGTTGCAGCCGTTGGCGACGAAGTTAAGCGACTGTCTTCGGCGACACAAGCGACCGTCGAGGAAATTATCGGTATCAACAAACTTGTACAGCAGCAATATTGTACTGGGGAAGCCGTTGTTGCTAAACGATAAAATCCAACAGGCCATTGAGCAGATAGGGTATAGTGAAATTAACTTCATAACGTTGTAGGTTTGGCGATCAGACTAGCGAAAAATAAAGGGAAAAGAGAGCGAAAGTAGGGAAGAAAATATCCGCTGTTAGGGTAGTCGATCAGCTGAATTTGTCAGTTCTTAAGAAGGAAGAAATAGGCACTGGATAGGACAGGCGAGACGCACACAACAAATCAATAGATCGAACCAAATAGACAAATATGCCGTATCCTAGTGCGAGCGAGTGTATTCGAAGAGCTTTTGAGTATTAATCGCCGCCACCGATGCGAGCGGCCGCCGTGCCGTACAAAAGAAAACTCGCAGCATTGGCTCGTTCTGCGTAGTCTCTTCGTCTAGCTATAAGGGTGACGATAGAGAACGGTAATGGCGGTGATGCGGTGGTAGAGATGGAGGTGGAGGTGGTGCAGGTGGCGGCGGCGGCGGCGGCTTAAATAGAAAACAGCAGCTGAGAGACGAGTGAGCATCCACAACATCAACGTTGAGTCGCACGCCGCTGTTGACGCAAGCAACATTAAACATAGATTTAGCTGGTCCCACACGCCCGATGAGCTACAGCCAGGAAGAAATTATTATCATATATATATATATATATATATATATATATATATATACACATTACTTACTAATGAGCTAACGAATAACCACTTTTCTCTATTAAACTCGTACAAGCGTCATGCATATGCTCATACACAGAAAAAAAAAAAGAAAAAAAAAAGTAAAAATCCAAAGCCCAATCGGGTCTCCCGTTTGCTGCGACAATTCATACTATATTTAAACTATACTATAGCATTATCTGTATACTACTATATAGATATACTATGGTATATCATAATAACAATAATGAAGTTCTAGTAATTATCATACGGTTGTGCGACGTATGTTTGACCCACGGCGGCACGTTTATATACTGGACATCTGAGTTAAAAGTTGCTGACATCTGCTTATAGACTCGTCGGCACATATACACTTTACGAACAATTATGTTTATAAAAGTTTTTTTCGTACTGTTAATTAGCAATACGTACATGGATCCGTATACTACCTATACCTAAAAAGTAAATGAGAACAAGCACGGATATATGTTCAACTGGCAATAATTTTAATGCTATATTTTGTTGTTGATAATTATAATAATACACTATAATTATAAATGCGATGTGTGTATTCTTCGTTTGTTGTGTGTCTCTATTTTTTTTTTTACAGTACAGAGTTGCCTCATAATTCTACGCCACTTTCAGACCCTCCACGTATTTTTTTTTTTTTTTATTTAGAAAGCCTCACCTTCAGCGTGACACAGCACTCATAATACTAGCACTATCGTGGTAGCATTACAGTTTCATTAGTTTGTCACCATGATACATACGACATGAATGCTCACCGAAACCCCAGTAATGGGTAAATATATTTATCTATCTATATATGTCATAACTTCACCGTCGTCTTCATCGTTCTCTCCTACTCAATTAGCAACAATTCTTGTCGAATCCATTTCCGTAATAATAGCAAAACTTTATACATCACTTATTCTTTAATCCATCCGTATTTAGACATCAAACTCTACGCAATGACAATAATGGCCACCGATCTTCTTCCACCTATATGCGTATATATATGTGTATATATATATATATACACATATATGTGTATATATATATATATATGTATATATATATATATGTGTATGTGTATATATATATATATATATATATATATATATATATATATATATATATATATAT